>NC_052612.1:10337689-10613433 GCF_016545825.1 Eucalyptus grandis
ATCGACTAACCAACCGGTGTCCTTGATAAAGATCAAGCACCCAACAAACAGATGCCCTGAGAAAGGTCGGCACATCCCTCGAGAAAGATCGGGTAATCAACCGATGTTCTTGATAAAGATTATGCACCGAATAAACAGATGCCCTAAGAAAGGTTAACGTATCCCTTGAGAAAGGTTGGGTAATCAACCGATGTCCTTGATAAAGATCAGGCACCTAACAAACAAATGCCCTGAGAAAGGTCGGTGCATCCCCCGGGAAAGATCGGGTAACCAATCTATGTCCTTGACAAAGATCAGGCACTCAACAAACAGATGCCCTAAGAAAGATCGGCACATCCTTTGAGAAAGGTCGGGTAATCAACCGGTATCCTTAACAAAGATCAGGCACCCAACAAACAAATGTCCTAAGAAAGGTTGGTGCATCCTTGAAAAAGATCGAGTAAACAACTTATTACTCTAACAGGCGACCGAAGAATGGTTCGAATCCTAGAAAAGCAATTTCCTGTCAAGGCGATCAAAGAAAAGTTTGGGTCATAGACAAATAACCTATTGCTCCAATAAGCAACTGAAAAATGGTTTGGGTCTTGGAAAAGCAATTTCTCGTAAGGTGACCGAAGAAAGGTTTGAGTTCTAGACAAACAACTTATGCTCTAACAGGTGACCAAAGAATGGTTCGGGATCTGAAAAAGCAATTTTCCATCAAGGCAATCGAAGAAAGGTTCGGGTATTGGAAAAACAACTTCCTTACATCATCAAATAAGATGATACCTTGATACTTGCCAAACTCAGGGTTCAGGTCCTATCTCACTCATTCTCGATAAGTAACCATTAATATCTTCTTATCTATCTTAATATATATATAATGTTATACTGCTCTCTTTTTTTTTCTGCATAAGAGACTTGGTCCTGTATAGGATATAACCTACTGCATAGCGTGGACAAAATTTAGGGATCAATTTATCTTTGAATGCAACCTTTGCGAGCTCACCTTAAAAAATGGGCAGCTATTGACACATAAATTTTAACTCAATATTTAAAATTAATTTGCATAGAAAATTGAGGATCAATTTGACCCTAACAAATATATATATATTTGCATCAATGAGGGCCTAGTTTTTATTTCGTCCATTAATATGTATTTACTTATTTTCACTTTTTTTTTTTGGATAATTTACTTAATAATAATAATAATAATAAGAAAAAAAAAGAGCAGTTGTTGGGGTTGGGCTCTCGCACCTAGGGGTGAGCATCGGTCTAGGGTCAACCTTGGACCGACCCTGGATCGGCCCAACCCTGCCGGTCCTAGTCCGATTCCTAGGGAGACTGGGTCAATCCTCGGTTCTACAATTCCTTGACCAACACTATGCATGTCGGTCCTCGGTCCTGAGAGTGCAGGTCGGTCCAACCCAGACCCACCCTAACTCTTTATATATAATATTATTTATAATTTTTTATATAGAGAAAATATTAAAATTAAACAACATCAATAATATTAAACAATTCTTTAGTGAAGAATTAAAGTAATTCTACATTGTTATTTAATAATTTAGGTTTTTGATGTCTTTTACGACTTCAATAGTCATAATTTACGGAGGAAAATGTTTTTGTGAGGAGTCCTCACGGCATCCAAAAAGGCACCTTATGGCATCCTCTCCTAATATTGGTTCTCTTCTATCTTATATGTTTTTTTAGTCTTCAATTTGCCAAAATCGAAAGATCGCTATTCGACACTCACCTCGTTCGCTTTGGTTCACTCGTGTCGCTCGCCGCTTGATGCTCGCTTGGCTTGTGGCTCCTCGTTCGATATTCGATGCTCATATTATTTGACGCTCACCCCACTTGACCCTCACTACTTATCTTCCTTAGTTGAGCTCGCTCATCATCAAACCCATTGGGTCATACGGTCCTTAGTTGCCATTTCAAGCAGTACAAAACATGAAATAAAAAATTATTGGTTGATCATGGGTTGACCTTGAAACTGGACTAAGCCCATTGGGTCAATTCGGTCTTCAATCGCTTTTTTAAGGAGTACAAAAAATGAAATAAAAAATTATCGATTGGTCCCGACTTGACTCTAGAACTAAACCGAGCCCATTGGGTCGATCCGGTCCTCAGTCCCAAGCTCAATAGGGTCGATCCTCGATCCCAAAAATTGAGGACCAGCATTGTGCAGATTGGCTCTAGGGTTAAGAGGTGGACCGGCCCAACCTGGACCATGCTCACCACCCCCCTGCGCACGGACCCGAGGCCCACTCCTTTTCTTCTTCTTCTTGGCCTAGCCCCCCTCCTCCTTGTCTTCTTCCTCTATTGTCTCTGCAACATGTATAGGAAGTCGGACGCACACGATGTCGGATGGAGGAGGAGACGGCGACGCAAGTGAAGCGGCACAGGCGGAAGGGACACGTCTTCAATGCGATAGAGGAGGCGGCCTAGCTAGAGCCGCCTTGATAGGTGGGATGCCGGTTCGGCTGGCGGAGGCCGCTCGGAGCGCGAATGATCGGCGGTCCGAGCGCCTACGTCGACTGGCCTCCACGGCTATAAATAGGGCGTCCGAGGGGAAGGCAACGACACGCCTGGAAAGCGAGATCGAAGGCCGCAAGCTTAGGACTTCACCGGAGAGACTTCAGGGGAGGCCCGAAAGCAAGCTAGCCGAGATCTGCAAGAGAAGGGTGAAGGAGGGAGAAATCGAGGCTGGAGGAGAGGAGCTGTGCGAGAGGGATCTGGGAGTGAGTCGAGAGAGAGGGCGGAGAAGGCGCGACTCTAGATCTGAGGAAGAGAGAAAGAGGAGCCGCGAGCCGAATCCCCACCGCCTGTCACTGCCACAGCATCACCTATCGTCGCCCCGTCGACCGGCTACGACCCCTGCCGGGCTGAGCTCGCCAGCCCGATGCTGGTTGCGATTGTTCCCTCCCAACGCAGTTCCGCTCCTCGACGTTGCCGTGCTTCAACCACCGGAGACACCCGCGTACACCTCCACCAGTCCAAATCGTCGCAGTTCACTACCCATTGCCTAAGCCACATCGACCGAACTCACTGCTCTATCTCCACGACTCAGCTGCTCACTGATCTCAGCCAAGCCCCACACCACTGAGCCCGTCATCACCCACCACCTCGCCGTCACGTCCGCCCATCCCTCGGCCACCTCCGTTGCAAATCACCGGGAACAAGGGCACAAAAGAGGCAGGTCTGCAAAAAGGGTGTTGGGTTGCAAATCGGGTTGGGCGTGGGTCGTATTTGAGTAGGGTTTCACTCATTCAAACTAGGTTGGGCGTGTAGGTCTCAGCTAGGTAGGGCTCCTGCTAATTTGGGCCAAAAGCGTGTGGGTTTTGCAAAATTAGTGGGCTTGTCTTGTGGGCTGAGTGTTTGTTTTGAAAAAAAAGGAGTGAGGCCTGGTCTAGGCCCGTGCTTTAGGCCCATCCGGGCTAGCCGTTGGCGACGGCCGGGTCGATCCCAATCGGGAATCCGACTGGGTCGTTATATATATAATTTTAATAAAAAATAATAAAATAATAAAAATAATAATTTATTTTAGAAATCAGAAAAACCCATATTCTATTTATATTTTCGAAAAGATCAAAAAAACCCAAAAATGCTTCTTTTTTTTTTTTTCAAAAAAATAGAAAAAAAGACCAAAAATGTTTTTTCTCCACAAATGCATGGTACCGAAAGGACATTAGTGATTAACTAGTGTAATTAAGTCATCGATCCTAATATCTCTGGTTGCATAGGAGCGAAATATTTTTCTCAATATTTCGCTTGGATTTTTAATCGACCCATCATAAATTGATTAGTGACTATTCCTTTTAAAAATTAACTTATAGGTTAAAAACTTGACCCATAAGTCATGAATTGATAAGCTTGGGAGAGTCTAGGCTAAGCCTTTGTAAACTTAGCAAGCCATAGCCTCCGCCGGCGCTCCCGCTATAGGGTGCCGAAAAAGAGGTCGCGACATTGCACATCTTTTCTCAATTGACTGGATAAAATAGGTGAATGATTTTTAGTTTTCTTTTTTACCATTGATTTTGCTAACATCTCGTATCATGACACTCTTCTTAGTCTTTGCAGTTTGCTTTTCGCTATATGCTAGTCTACTAAGCCACGAACATTGGATAGCGCCCATTCAACGGGGACAGTTTTCAAGTAAAACAGTTAAAGAACTAGAAAGACAAACAAATACAGAACCGGCTGCATCTGGATGTGTGCAATAAAATTTAGGATACCAAAAAGCATAGTGCATATACTTCGAATAATTGGAATATAAATCATCGGTTCATTCAGGAATTTACAAGCCCCTTGCCTTTATCCGCCACCCAAAAGAAAAATTGATTATTTCGCCTTTATTAGGTAAAAAGCTTAGGTCCTCCATTCCTTTGAATAGATCATAGGAAGATTCTACGAAATGACACTTGAATGCGTGCTTCATTGTAGTTGATGGATTTTTGTCGGCCACTTTGATTAAAAGCTCAAACGCCCATGTGACTAAACTACATCGCAGAATAAGCACCTTATGTTGTGTTCTTTTGGTGGTGTTGAGCTCCAAAATAGAGCCCAAGCGTGACAGATTGACGAAAGATGAAGATTGTGTTATCTTAGACTTCATTAATTTTGCGAAAAATAAATGATTTGAAAAATATTTTCCTAAAAGAATCGTTTGTATCGGTTGAAATAATTAGTCGATGAGAAATTTTTCATTATTAACAAAAAATTATAATTCAATATTTCATGGATAATGATTTTTATTTTATTTTTTCATTTTTTTACATGATACAAACGATTATTTTTAGGAAAAAAATTTTCAAATAGTTCATTTTTAAGCTAAATAAGGAAAACTTAATGATATAGGAAAATATATTCCTAGATATTGTTTTTCAATAAAATGGATAGTTTTCCTCTATTTGGTAACATGTGATTGAAAGGGTTTTTTGGTGTTTGGATTTCATTTGGAGAATAATTTCAATTTCATGAATTTATCTGAAGTCCAAAAAAACGAATTTTTAAATATTTGTTTCTCTCTTTTTCTTTTTCCTTCTTCCTCCATTGGTTACTAGGCCTTGACGATAGCCAACAATTGGCCACAAGTGAGGCTCGACCTCACCCGCCTTGGGTAATACCTTGGTGTTGACAATGCTCTTGCTAGCATTATAAATTCCTTGCTAAACATTCACGACACCTTGGCGAGGGCTTCCGCTCCCTTGCCGGCCACGAGGAGGTGTCAGCCCTTACCTAAATCCAAGCAAGGGCTACGACACCCTCACTGGCCAATATGCAAGGGTCGCAACCCTCGCTCGGACTACTTGATGGCGTCGTGGGTCTTGTTGGCCAACGAGCGAGGGTCATCTGGTGACTTTGCTAGCCTAGGTTAGATTAAAAAACAAGAAAATAAAATAAAATAAGGAAAAAAAGAAAAAATTTAAAAAATTTAAAAAAAATTGTCAATGTTGGCATTGAACATGTCACATAGGATGGCCGGTGCAAACTAGATTGCCATGTCAACTATTTCCGGCCAATTTTGGTTGATGTGACTAAATTGATAAATTATTAAAATGTTTAGAATTAAATTGACAGAATTAAAAGATTTAACATTATATAGGCATAAGTGTAATATGTTTAGGATTTTATGGTGATTTTCCTTTGTTCAAGGTGCTTCCACCAAGCCCACACCTCCTCGACCTACATTTGCAACGTCCTCCTTATTGTTGCCACCCTCATCGCCACAGTCGCCTTCCTAGCCAAGAGGCACCGCAGAAGCTGTCCTCTTTTTCAATCGTACATTCTCAATCTCTCAACTTCTCCAAAATGCCTTTCGAACACCCAAAAAAAAGATAAACTCGAAAGTCATCTTGGGTAGTCACAGCATAGAAGAAACCACTGGAATCAGAAAATCTAGTCAGTTTGAAGCAAATCTATTGAATAGTAGAGATCGGACATTAATATTTTGGGTTAATATCACAAAAAATCCAAACTGATACACTTGTAACAAAGTTATTCCAAACTAATTTTTTTTCTCTACTAAAAACTTACACTGGTACATATGTGATAAATTTACAAACTAATTTTTTGATAATAAAAAACTTCAAACTAGTACATTTATGACGAATTTACCCCTCAATAATTTTCGTTAAATTGGATTGATACCAAATAAACCACAAATTGGTACAAATGTGACAAATGGAGAATAAAACCTCAAACTCAATTATCATTCAACTCAATAATTTAATAGCAAAATTTAATAGAAACTAACAAAGAGTAGACTTATCACAAATGTACCAATTTGAGATTTTTTTTTGTGGTAAAAAAATTACTCTTTACTAAATTTGTTACGAATGTATCAGTTTGGAATTTTTTGTGGCTTGATCCTAATTTTCTCTAACATCTCTTTTAGCCCAATTAATGATTTATTAGTTGTTACCATTCTTTAGTTGATATTACATGTTCATGTCTTCATTTTTTGGTATTATTGATTAATTAATAAGTTAATTATGTTGTTATCAAAACTCGTGATTAAAAGATAAACTCAAATGTGCTAGAAATCCTGCACCCTATAAGCCAGAGTCCAGGCTCCTTCATCCCCCGCGATTAGATAACTTAAGTTTGATTAAGGACAAATAGTTGTAACATCATGAATCTATGTGTATAACATTTTTATACTTAGTTATGGCTCAACCTCGTAAAGTTGTACCATACAATAGGTATACCGGAGGAGTGTGGTAGAGAGAGAGAGAGAGAGAGAGAGAGAGAGAGAGAGAGAGAGTAGTGGGGCATTACTTGTCATTTGATTTTGAATTGTCATAACAGTATTCAATCCACCTAATTTGCAAAATTTTCTCGAGGTACAGTAACATTCTTGCAGAAAATTAATCATAATTTAACAGCTCCCTTCAAGGGTTTGAAAGCTGCTACTTGGTAATGAGAGAAGGAATGTTCGCTAAATAGTTCTAAAGTAATTATCGCTAGTAATTTTTTTTTTTTTGGTCTGAAATACGACTATTTCATTAAGTACGTAAATAAGAGAGGCCCGGTAAATGGCATCAATACATAATAAGTCTACTAAAGTTTGTGGAGGGGATGAGACCCAATTCCAAGGTAAGTGATTTTTTTTATGGGCTTTAGCAACCCACCCGCAACCATGTTGGTCTTTCTATAGCAATGGGCTATATGAAAATTTGTGAAGGCCCGTAGCTTTTCCTTGCATTTCTTGATAATATGTTGAATTTCCCAACTGCACCGGTCCGATGTTCATGGCTTGGACAAGTTGTGAATCATCCGATTCAAAGATAAGAGCTTCGTTTCTTTTAGGGTAGAAAAAGTCAATGGCTTCCCATAAAGCTAGGGTTTCAGCCATAAGTGGAGAGGAAGCTCTGATCTTTTTAGCGACTCCTTCCACTAGCCTCCCTCTCGAGTCTCTACACACACAAGCAATGGAGTTCCCCAACATCCCAGGTTCGTACATTCCATCTAGATTGATCTTCAAGGCTCCTCTGTGTGGTGGAATCCATGGCTGAGGTGTTCCAAATTCGTGGGTTTCGGATCTGGTATTTTCATGGGTCCTCCAACCAGCACCGCAGCGAGCGTTCTAGTCCGTGCGCCGGGATCCGGATTCCTCGCACTTCCTCCTTCACCGGCATCCCTCTCGTGAAGCTCCTATCCCAGCTCTCCTCTCGTTCGAAGGCGCGACTCAGCTGATTGGTTCTCCGATCTATCTTCCTTGCTTGCGCCTTCCTCTCGGGTTGAAGGTCTCGGCACAACAGTGGATCTCCAGGGTACAAATCTCCCTGTTCTGTCCTCATCTCCCTCATTATACCGCGTTTTGGAGGTTCTCAACGAAGAGGGCCCTGCACCGGTTCCTGTTCTGCTTTGTAACATCCAATGACCTCCCTTTGCATCGGGTGTTCTGAATTCGTTGGTTACAGATCTGGTATTTTCATGGGTCCTCCAACCAGCACCGCAGTGAGCGTCCCGTTCATTGCGCCGGGATCTAGATTCCACACTTCCTCCTTCGCCGGCATCCCTCTCGTGGAGCTCCTGTCCCTGCTCGCCTCTCGTTCGAAGGCGCGACTCAGCTGATTAGTTCTCTGATCTGTCTTCCTCGCTTGCGCCTTCCTCTCGGGTTGAAGGTCTCGGCACATCAGTTGATCTCCGGGGTATAGATCTCCCGTTCGTCCTCATCTCCCTCATTATACCGCGTATTTGAGGTTCCCAACGAAGAGGGCCCTGCACCGGTTCCTGTTCTGCTGTAACATCCAGCAACCTCCTCTGCCTCAGGCTGTCTATTTCGCCCACTCCGTGCGCCGTTGAGTTGAAGTCTCAGGTCTGTTCTGAAGTCATTATCTCTGCTCGCCTGTTCATTCGCTATTCTGAGTCCCAGCTCGTTATTGACAACTTGTTGCTCTCTACCCAACTCTCTATGCCATTGTTGCAACTCACTAATTTGCTCGTTTTGCTCTGTTTGGGTTGCTCTGTTTTGAGATTCACCACCTACTCCTTCTTGATGACCACCCCTCCGTGGATTCCATCTTTGATAACTTTTCAGGCCATGGTATGGTAGAACTAGAATGACGAACAAAGATAGAACAAGTTGTTCGACCTGTCGGAAGAATTGAGGTTTAGAGGTCGGTCTTCAATTAAGTGCAAGCTCCCCCAAGCCCTCATCTTGTGTGATATTAGATTAATTTTGAGTTTGCTTTTAGCCTAAAAATTCTAGGAGTCACCACTAGTCATTTGGGATTAGTAAGAAATCAAATGAGACATAAGAGTTTAGTGTCTTTTTTTAACGCAACCAAAGATTACTAAGCTCGAAGACTTGATTACACTAATGATCTAATTAGCATCCTTTTGGTAACTATAACTCGCTATGATTTTTCATCTAAGTGATAAAACAGCTTTATATTGATTATGAGTCCTGAAGATCATTTGATGTCACAATGTGCTCATGCAAGGTTCTTTTAGGGTTTATTATGTTCATTATGAGCCTAAAATAAAACCCGTCCATTCAACAAAGAAAAAAAATCAGAACAAATGCATCAAAAATAGTAATATAGGATAAGTAAAAGATAAAGTGTAGTAAAGTAATCGATACAAGTCAAGCAAAGAATATACGTAGCCTTGTTATAGAGTCTCAGGACATGATTTCCCAAGAGCTAAATGAGAATTTAAATCTAAGCCTAATCCTAAACCATAGAGACCTACTCATTAAGAGACAACTACTTTTTAAAACTTGGAGAGGAAACAAGCACCAAGTTTACTCTTTAAATGACATCTAGTCTAAGTAATTCATCATGAGTCCTGGAAGATCTTGGAACACTGTCTTGGTCCATTCTTTCAGGCATGACTGGCTAGGGCCAAAATGATGTTTGAGCATAATGGAAGACTATGTTGGGGTTTAATCTAACGGATAAGGAGAAGGGTCCTTAATCATAAGGGTCTTGAGAGAGAGGCCCCCATTGGGCATAGGATTCTTGGGAGGACTTTGCAGGATCGTCTATGTCTATCATCTCTTGCTCTTATGAATGAGGTGTCTTGGTTTAATTTTGTTCTGTAAATACGAACTTCCTGAAGATGTGGTTAAGGTTTGTAGGTCATGGTTCCCATTCCTTCTGGAGCACTGGTGAAGGTGTCATTGTTGTGCACAAAAGTCCATGGTCAATGGAGGAACACAACAATATGCGTTTTTGGTTCTGCTTGAGCAGTTCTTAGTTCTTGTAGAAAGAGGCGTTTCCAATAAATCGAAGGATAAAACCAATTAAGCACTGTCAGGAATTCCTGTCACTTTCATTTTCATTGTTACGACCAAGTGCAATTAGCCCAGTTAGCTTGACAATGAATTTTTTGATGGGAAACATAATAACTATTAAATACTTATTGGTTAAGTACCATAACAGCTATCGAAGTTTTTGAGGAAAATCATCCTTCCATATTAATGGATGTATGAATGGATACCTAGGTTTTATTTCGAAAGGATAAAGAATTGAGCATCCATGATATCTGAAGAGATCTATGTGACACTGCCACATGAGGTTATCAATATTTCAGTGAGGTTGTCATTCTGGATTTGTTCAATGATTTCCTATGGATATTATAAACTTTGTCAATCTCGTATTCTTCCAATCTTGTATTTTTTTTGTTGAGGAAAAGGATGTCTTGGAATATACATGTTGATTTTAGCTGGAGCCTTTGGTTTGAAGAGAAAATCAGCAAGCATATTTTTTTTTCTTGCAATATGTTTAGTCTTGAAAGAATATTTTGAAAACCATTCAACCTATTGAAGCAGCTGATAATGAGGAATATGCTTCTATTTGAATTTTGTCATTTGAGGAAAGGATGTCATATCCAATTCTACTAGAAAATGATGGCCAATAAGATGGAATTCAAATTTTTTTTATTCCATTCTTGACTGCCAATATTTCTTTAAAAGTAAAATGATAATGCATTTCAGCTTAAGAAAACTTTTCACTTTTATAGGCACAAAGATGTCGCTTACCGTCAATTTCTTCAAATAGTATGGCTGTCTAGTATTCATCAATAGCATCAATCTAGAGGACTTTCTTCCTAATGGATGGTATTCGTAACGAAGGAAGAGTCTACATGACTTCTTTCAGTTCTGCGACTGCCTTGGTTTGAGTCTTTTCCCAAAGAGGAGGATTTTTTTTCAACATCAATTGCAACTAGATCAGCAGCTATGCAATGTTAGGAACAAAGTTTTTGAGATAATTGATTATTCTAATAAATTGCTGAACTTGTTTTGTTGTGAAATCCTCTTTTGGAAAAATCAATGATTCTTTAGTAATGTGTGGCCCTAAGTAGTATGTACCTTTGTGAGGTGCATACCAAAAAATTCAATTTCCGTCTGAGCAATGTTTGTCTTTCTTTGAGAAAACATGATTCTATATTTCTTTACAATATCTGCAAATTGCTAAAGGAGTCAATCATGAGATTCTTCATTAGGACTGTAAAGTAATATGTCATCAATATAAACCATTGCACTAGGCAGAATTGGCTGAAAAATGCGACACATGCCTTTTGGAATAAGAAAGGGGCTACCTTAAGGCCAAAAAGGAGAACATTCCACCGAAAATGTTAGTTTGGAATACAAAACCCTATCTCGAGTCTATTTTCAAGATGAATGTCTAATTGCCAAAATCCAGATTTGAGGTCAAATTTGGAATAGATGTGGGGTCTAAATAATCAAGCAAAAGAGAATTTCGAGAGAGCAAAAAGAAAAATTATCATCTTGAAGGAAGAGGTTGGGGGTTGGTAATTTATTTCTAGTCGCATTTTTCCTTTGTGCTGCTTGGCTCACTTGTTAATATAGAAAGCTTCAAAGGCCCATTAGGAGTCAAAGATTTCAATAAGGCCTTGTTGTAGTAGCTTTGAGCATTCTTTCGAGCAGAAACAAGATGTTCTGGATTCATTCCTATATGACTTGCCTTGTTAGTATTTTATATACTCTTTTTTTTTTTTTTTTTTGGAAAAGAACAAAAAATTTTGGATTTTTCTACAAAGGATGAGAGCACATGTAGGAAAAGATAGAGCGAGATTCCAAATAGGATTCTAACAATTTTTGCATAACTGGATCTAACAAACTTATTTGAATAGAGAAGAACCTTTGAATATTAACAAATTCAAAGAATTGACCTTTACACCTAAGCTCTTTTCCGGAATGATTCAAAGTGGAGGGATTTGAGTCATGATGTCTCAACCAATGATCAAATCTTTGTTGGGAAAGCTAGATCCAAAGATTAGATCCAAATATTTTAGTGGCTATAGGGCACTATGGGGAGAACTAGATGGTTACCGGTGTAGTACGTACATTTGTAGAAAGAGCATCTCCTAAGGCAGAGTTGAAGTACCGAATATAGGAAGTCTATTTTCCTTTAAGAAGAACTTTAGTATCTAGAATTGAAGAAATAGCACCAGTATCTATAAGAGTGATGATTGAGATTGGATTAGCTAACTTTGAAGTAAAAAATTTTCCAGGGAAATGAGGGTAGTGGACTTGGTTGGAATATATACTAGGGTCTAAATTTTCAGATATTAGAGATAGATGAAAAAAATTTTAGAATCTGAATCTGAATCGGTTTCACTCGAGGTTTGATATCAAGGAATAACACGAAGAGTTCGTTTAGATGGATCTTCATCAATGAAGAATAATGATTTAACTCATCATTTTCAGGGGAGGCGCCGATTTCAATTTCAATATGGTGTATTAAGTGGTTATGACCTTTCTTCGTCTGGGAGAAGTTTTTGGCGAAATGACCTTTCTTGTTGCAAATGAAGCATCGAGTTGATTTCTTGCGATCCATGTAGTCTTTCCTTCTTCGCAAAAATCATCTTTTTTTCTTTCTCTGGAAATGCTTAGATCTATGCTTGGATCTTCCAACTTTGTACTTCTTGAAATGCTTTTTTTTTTTTTTCCGAAATATTTTCCACAAGAGGCATCGCAATCTTTTAGAACATTTAATCTTCAAATGCTAGCACGAACAAGTGCTATCAAGCTCTTGATTGTCTCTGATGTAAGTCTTCATCATCTAATGTTTGAGATAGAAGTCATCGAGGCAAAGGTGGATCTGTTGGTGAAGGTAATATCCACAATTCTCCTTTACTTGTTGAGAAAGGGTCTCTTAATTTGCTGGGAGAGCTCTCTAGGAATAAAGGCTAGGAAAACCTGCTTTAGGTTTGCATCAACTCTGAGGCCGTAGAAGAGTTTGAGAATTTCTCGATAGTGTTTGTGAAGATGTCTTTTCTAGAGGGAGCAACATTTCCTTTAAAATATTATCTTCTTTTAAGCTCAAGGAGGTCTGGGGGTTCTTCGATGAAAAAGTGGTAGATAAATGTCATGGCTTGGCCAAAGTTTGCCAAGAGCAGAAATTGAGCTTGATCTTGTTTTGAAACCAATTGCCACCAATGTTTGAGGCCGTCGTAAATCTTGCGACAAATTTGAGTAGGATCTCGTACTGGTCATGAATTGTAAGAGCTTGAGTGTTTAGCCAAGAGTGGAATTCTTCAAATATTTTTAACCATTTAGAGTAGAGAATGTCATTGAGGGTGAAAAATTGTTTAGAAGAGGAAGTAGGAATTTGGGGTGGATTATTTGGTTGAAGAACCTCTAGTTCAAAAAGATTTGATTCAATTTCTTGATCTAGTGGGTCAGCCATAAGTATTGAAGGTATGGCTGGTGCAATGGGAAATGATTCAATAGCAAGGATTTAAAAAGAAGAAAATGATGAAAGGGATATTGAGTCTATATCTGAGCGTGAATCATGACTCAATTGGAAGGATTGGATTTGGGGAAGATTGACTGTGATCTTTCAAATCAACAAGATTAGGTTGCCTACCTTCCTGATTGATCAAGTCCTTTAAGAATGATTCCAGTGGCTTAAATAACATCATTTGGTCTGACTTCTCCTTTATAGAAGTCAAGGATTCTTCAAGAATCTTTGCCCTTTTTTCTTTTCTTAGCTGATCCATTTCTCGGAGATGATTCCTCATTTTTACCACATCAGTTTTATCTCGTCTAGTAGATGTATCTGAGCAGCAAAGACTAAAGTGTTTTGTGATAGTGGAAGAGAATACTCAATTCTGGGCAAAGTCGAGAATGGATTAGAAGGCTTCAATTTCCCCTTTTCAATGAGTTGAATTTGCCTCTTGAGCTGCTTTATTTCAGCATGTGGGCTCTCGAGATAATGATATCCCAAATGTTATCATAATTCCATGGAATAAAGCCTTTTATGGAAATCTGAAAGTATTTTTTGGTGATTTTTTTTTTTATCATATCTTTAGTGATCCTTTTGCACATCAATGATTCTAAAGTCAATCGTTTTGAAAGCATTATTGTGTGCCACAAGAGTTTCTGATTGCCAATTTAAGACAGTTTCAGTAACTGGAGTTCTTTTTTTCCTTCTATGTGCATCCACATCAATTGGAGCAGGAATCTTTGAAATATGGTGGTATCTCCCTTGTGGATCAATAAATTCTTTAGTGGTTGGGAAAGAAAGCCTAGAGCCTTCTCGGGCAAGATGGGAAAAATCTACTTCTTGAAACATGGAAATAGAGGGGTTAACTCCCTTCTGTCATTCCTGGTTGGGCGGTGTTTCATTTAGAAGTTCAAATGGGTATGACTGCTTTTTTGCCCCCTTCAAGATTAGCTGTAAAATGGAGAAATAACTAGTTTTTTATGAGGAGGTGAAGGAGGAGGCGAAGGTGGCAAAGTTAATGACGATGATGCATATGAGGGTGGTGGAGATAGAGCATAAAAAATCATGAACTATAACTTATCACTTTCACCAAAAGTATCAACAAGGGGATCTCCATTCAAATATATTTGGTATAAACCATCTCTAGCCTTCCGTGCTCTTCACTTGGGCTTTGTAGTCGAGTCTACCTCATTAGGAGAACTCGTACATGAAGAACACTAGCAAAAAGAATCCCAAAAATGATGACCATAAAAGTCTTTGTAGTAATCAACAAGATTTCCATTACTTTGCAAGTATTGGACAAGTTTCTTTGAGTCCGGCTCAAGAATTGGATCTAGGACATAAGGTTGGATCATGAACAAAGTTTGAAAGATAGAAGGATTTTCTTCCTTCTCTTTGCTGAACTTGATGGTCATCGTGCCATCCTTTTTCATTATGAATTCAGAATCTGAGGACTGGAATGGCTTGTTACTCTAGTGTAGCTTCTCATAGTTGGTAATCCGAGTCTTAGGTAGAAGCTTGGCCAAATTTTCTTCGGGAATCTGTCTGGGGATATGAATACAAGAGGCCTGATCATTTTGCATGGAAATGAACAGAGTGATTTCATTTCCATTATGGAAGTTGAGATCAAGGGCATGATTCTGCACCTGATAGAACATTTGGTAATGAAGGGTTGCAACTATAGAATCGGCAGTTTGAGGTACCCCGTAAGCTAGATCTAGAACTTAAGGAAGGAAAGCAATTGTGGGTTTGAAAGAGCAATATTGAAATTTGGATATAAGGTCATAAGACTATCCCAGCATTCAAAGTAGTTTGGATAGTGCCAATACAAGCATGCTAGTATTCTAGGAATCGAGTGTCCAATAGGGCCATTCTAGCCACAATTGGCAAGCATTTTTTACCATGAAAAGTGAGTGCAAGGCGAATAGCTCCATAATAGATATGAGAATATCCCTATTTGGTCCACTATTTAGGAAATTCTAGAAGAATCTAGAGAGTAACAAAATACTCATTTTTAGTGACTGGAATGGGGTATTTGTCAAATTTGGAAGATTGCACACTCTTTTACTTCTTTGGGAGTATGACGGATAAGATGTCATATTGAGTGGATGGGGGAAAACGATGAAGAAGGCTTAGCAAAAGCTAAATATGGATTCATAAAGGGAAGTTGAGTTTTAGAGATCTTTATATCATCACTAAGAGAGACTTTATAAAGATAGTCAATCTCGGAGGCATATGAGACACGAAATTCAAATAGAAAAGATGAAGAAGAGGATGAAGTAACAATAACAGGAACATTAAGCGTCTCAAGATCAGTCACGATGAGATGAAAATCTTCTTTTTGGATTAACCATTTAAGCGTATGGAACAAGCTAAGTTACAAATGAAACCATGGCTCTGATACCAGTGTGGGGATCTATGCTCCGAACCAAATCTCTGGCTAGCCTTTAGCTAAAAGGCAATCCCTGAAAAGTTTGAATATGTGTTCACCCACTGTGGGATAGCATATCTATTGTAACTAGCCGGCGAAGCTCGCCGGAGGCCGAGGAGGTTGACCTCGTCCTCGCCGGCCTTCACCTCTAGCTAGTCACCGAGGTCCGGGACTAGCTAAAGTAAGGAAGGATAAGGAAAAAGAAAAATAAAATATAAAATAAAAAATAAAATAAAAGGAAAAGGAAAATTTCAAAAATTTCAAAAATTTCAAAAAATATTAAAATTTTATTAAAATTTGTCTATATCAATGCGGATCGTGCACATTAGCCAACCGGCATTGGCGTCAATAAAATTTAACCAAAATTAGCCGGAATGACTGAATTGGTATAAGTCAAAAGGTTTAGGACTAAATTAACACTAAGTTAAAAGTTTAACACTAGATTGGCGCTAATAAAAGGTTTAGCACTAAATTGACACTAACGCAAAAGGTTTATACTTTTCCCTTCAATTAAGTGTTCAAATTTAGAATTAATATCATTAAAAACTTCAAACTGATGTACATGCAACAAGTTTATTCCAAACTATTTTTGACTATCATAAACCCAAAATCGGTACAATCATGACAAAATTACCCTCAGTCAGTTTCTGTTAAATTTTATAGTCAAATTGCTGATGGATAACATGAAATAATTGACAAGTGTATCAGTTTAGGATTTTATCCTACGTTTGTCATAAGTGTGTCCAAAATTTATTGGAAATTAACATTTGTATGAATCATCCAATAGAAGACGTGCTTGAGAGGGCTCTACCGCCTTCGGCAAAAATGCTGATGTTCTCGGCAATGAAAATGAAAGGGCACTTTACTCAATGCAAGTTCCAATTTAACATATTGTCATTTGATATTTTTCGAAATATTACTTTCAGGATTAATGATTTTTTTTTTTATCTAACTTTGGCCTCACTAAATCATCTAAATTTCACTTTTAGCCTCGCTTTTCATTTTCCAATGCATATATGCTTAACATCGCACATTGTCATTAGCAAGCCTAGATCTGATTGCCAGTGAGCTAAATCTAGCTTTGACGGCACTCGCATGGGGTCGTGTGACCTCAAGGTGGCACTAGCTGGGGTTGCTCGACCTTGGTGTGGGGACAAGGAGGTCTCACGACCTCCGATGAGGACCACCTTTGGTCACATGACCTTGGCGTTGACATGACCGTCAAAGCCTCGAGTCATGCGAGCTCAGTGGCCTTGGCCCTCAGGTGAGCATCCAATCTCTTCTTGTTTTGCTTTTTGTTTTAACAAAAAGAAAAATTCAGAGTGAATTTCAAAGTTTGTGAAGAAAGGCTTCACCAAACACAATTTGCTTCTCATGAAACCCCCTTTTTTTGTCATAAAAGAGGATTCATTCATTCAAGAAAAGGAGACATTACATCTTGCAGCCATAGCATCCGAAACAAGGAGATCAAGCAAGAAAGAGGGGGGGCGTATCGGCCCAATTAGTAGGTAGGGGTCCATTCCTATGAGCCTTTGCGGCCCAATTGGTCGCAAAGTTTGCCTCATGCCTGCAATGCTGCAAGCGAAGGCGAGAGAAGCAATGGAGAAGGGCAGCGACTTCAGCGAGCAGGGGTCGCACCTCCCATGGCGTCGATTGATCATCAAGCACAGCGTTGACCGGCGTTAAGCAATCTGATTCGATCATAAGCGGATCCTGTGTCCTTCCTTGCTGGATGAGATGCTTCGGGGTGAGCGAAAGAGCCTAAGTTTAAGCCTATAGAGCCGAAGATGCAGCAAATCCTCGAGTAAATCCGTCGATCAACTTTCCATTCTGATCTCAGCATAAGCATGCCATTGATCATTCCGTGCTTGAAAGCCGAAAAGCCCCATCAATATTAATCTTTAGGATACTTGGATTGGGAGGTCGCCATACATCAAAAGATAGGGTTGGGGTTGTCCTGTTGTCGCAGATCGACAGTTGGAGATCCGAGTTGTTCGAACCTATGCCAAAATGACATCCAGAAGATGTATCGAATCAGGATGCTGACGCCGGAAGACAAAGTTGTTCCTCGCCTTCTAGATCTGCTAGAGGATCGCAGCTATGGTTTCGAAATCATGTAAGAGGTTCTTCTGAGCTACCTTATCTGCTAGCCATTACTCTATGCATGGAACAGCTTGTGGCGTTAGATAAATGCTAATCTTGGGGTGATACCAGATTCGTTTTGTCCATGGATAGAAAAGAAAGAGGTGTTTAATGGTTTCTGGACTTTTGTTATTGCATAGAGTACATACCAATTCTGTGTTGATGTGACGGCAAAAGAGGTTGTCTTTGATAGGTAGCGCATTATGGCAGAGGGACCAAATAAAGGTCCGGATTTTTGGTGCTAACCTAAGTTTCCAAATACTTTTCCATAGGTTCATGGGTGTTTGATATGAGGACAATGGCTTGTCTATATGAATGCTTGATGCTGATGTCTGTATTGCTCTATAGCCACTCTGCACTATGTATTGCCCGTGTGTTGTGTCTGTCCATATCAATTTGTCTGCAGCATAGTTGGGTCTTACTGGAATGCTTGTTATTTCTTGGATCGTCTGGGCATCATAGTGCTGATTTAATAGGTTAACATTCCAATTTTGCTGTTGCGGATCTAGTAATTCAACAACCAGTAGAAGTTCAGTTAGATTAGCAGGACCACCTAGAATTCCTTTAGGAAGCCATATATCTTCATGTATTCTAATATTTCGCCCATCTCCAACTGACCATTGAAGTTTTGGTGAAATCGAATCCCTTCCTAATAATAAACTTTGCCAGCCCCAAGATGGTCGCACTCCTTTCTCGCATATTTGAAATCTCATTGGTGAAAATAAATACCCTTAAGTAGTGTGCTCCAAAGTGATGTTGGATTCTAGATTAAGTGCCAAGCCTATTTACCGAGCAGTGCCTTATTGAAAGCTATAAGATCACGAAATCCTAGTTCGCCCTCATTCTTGCTGCTCTTTAAAACTTCCCAATGTGTCCAATGAATACCAGATCTATGGCTATCATTCTGCCACCAAAAGCGGGCAATCTTCTTTTAAATGGATTTGCAAATTGATACTGGGAGTTTGAAAATGGACATGGCATATTGTGGTATTGCTTGTACAACAGCTTTAATCAAAACCTCCTTACCTCCCTTCAATAGAAAATTTGATTTCCATCCTTCTAATTTGGCATTCACTCTCCCCATGATCCAGGCAAACATATCTCGTCTTGATCGACCCCAGTCAGATGGGATCCCTAAATATTTACCTGTTTGGTGTAATACTGGGACCCTAAATTCAGTGGCCAAGTTGGCCCTTAAGCTGTTAGGGCAAGCCTAACTAAAGAAAATGGCCGATTTGTTTCTATTATATGCCTATCCCGTAGCCAAACAGTATTGATTTAGAATATTGGCTAGGTTCTGACATTCTTGGATTGTTGCATTTATGAAAAATATAGCATAATCAGCACAAAATAAATGGGAAAGAGTTGGACACCTCTTGTTTAGCTTTAGGCCCTTGAGGTTTCCCATTTCGATAGCTTCATGGATAAGATTGGATAAAACATTTACTAGCAAAATGAACAAATAAGGCGAGAGTGAGTCTCCCTGTCGTAGTCCCCGAGTTGGATGAAAATACTCTAGTTGTTCGCCATTAAAATTGATGCTAAAAGAAGCTGTTGTGACACACTACATGACCCATTGAACCCAAGTGGTATGGAAACCCAATTTGAGTAGATAGTCTTGAAGAAAGTCCCATTCTATCCTATCATATGCCTTCTGCATGTCCACTTTCAAAACTATTTAAAAATTTATTTTGCGTTTCTTAATCCGTAGCTAATGAAGTACTTCTTGGACAACGAGAACATTGTCTTGGATTTGCCAACCACTAACAAAGGCACTTTGCTCAATAGATATTAGATAAGATAATAAGGGCTTACGATGATTAGCTAACACCTTGGAGATAATTATATATATATATATATATATATAATTGCACGGAGTTGATTGGTCGATATTGGTCAAGACTCTCCGGTTGAGCAACTTTCGGAATCAGAGTAATGATAGTTTTGTTAAGAGGAGCAAGTAGAACTCCAGTTCTAAAGAAATCGTGCACTCAAGTAAAAATATCTTGTAAAATATTCCAGTGTGTCTGATAAAACAAGCCATTCGTACCGTCAGGTCCCGGTGCTTTAGTGGCCCCCATCTGGAAAGTGGCTCTGCGGACCTCTTCTCTAGTAACCTAGGCCGTCAACATAGCGTTCATTTCCATTGTAACTATTGCTGGGCATTTGGCAAAAATAGGATCATAATTCCGAGTTCCCATAGATTTGTAGAGATTCGAAAAGAAATTCCTTGTCATGTCTTTCAAAAGACCATCTTCCCTAATCCAGCTGAGATTGACATCTTTCAACATTCATATTCTATTGTGAAGTCGCCTTTGAAGAGTTGTCGCATGGAAAATTTTGGTATTTTTATCTCCCCAGCTGAGCCAATTTATCCTGGATCGCATTGCCCAATGTTGTTCCTCTTGCTACCATAATCTTTGGATGTCCAACTTCAAATTAGTAATCATCTAATTATCACTTTGTAGTTGTTGGGATAATTGATATGTGTTTGGAGTTGCTGTTACAAGTACAATATTTGATTCGTGCCTATGAAAATTTTGAACGACTCCACTTAGTTAGGGCTGTAGCTACTGCTTGTATTTTGTGTGGTAGATTATAAGTTATTGCATGTGTGGAAGCCCAGGATCTTTCAACAACCTCACTACATTCCTTGTCTTGAAGCCAGTAGGCTTCGAATATAAACTTCTTGTGTCGTTTGCTTGGTAAGGTGTCAGTAGTTAATAAAAGAGGGCTATGATCATAGCCCACAGGTGGAAGTGCAAACACCTCTGCCTCAGGGAAAGTTAGACGCCACTCCATAGTACACAAAACTCTGTCCAACCTTTCTTTGACTAGGTCATCACCATCACGATTATTCATCCAGGTGAAGGCGTAGCCCTTGTTGTCCATGTCCATCAGAGAACAATCGTGTAATACTTCTCTAAAAGAATGCATTCGATGTGGTTTAGCTAGCCGTCTGCCAACCTTTTCCAAATGATAAATAACTTCATTAAACTCACCGGCACACACCCAAGGTAGAGTATTTGAATAAGCTATTTGTCGAAGATCTGTCCATAGATGTTGGTGAAGCTGATAAGTTGCTGGTGCGTGGACACAAGTTAAACGCATAGGAATCCTCAATCGCGTATCCGTGCAGGTCGTGTCAAAATCGTGCTAAGAGGCTCGCTCTATATGGATCGAAATGTCTTCATGCCATAGCATAGCCAATCCACTAGCGATACCAATAGGATCAAGCACGTGAGAGTTCCCGAATTTCAAACGCTATTGAAGTTTAATGATAAACTCCTCTTGATTCTTGGTCTCCATCAAAAAGACTAAATCGGGCTTTTCTTTGGCCACTAAGGCCTTTAGAGCTCAAATTGTCAGGGGAGAGCTCAGTTCCTGACAGTTCCAGCACAGTAGCTTCATTTATCTTATGGTGGTTATTGAGGGCTAGCCACCAAAGCCCATGTCTCGTCCTCTGCAGCCAGTAAAATGGGCGTGTCCATTAGCTGCGTTTCATCAAGAGTTTCCGATATGTTCATCCTTGTCTCGTAAGGATTGTATCATCTGACTTTCTTCATTGTTCTTGCTTTGGCAGAAATTTTGGTAGCTTTTAGCTTCTTGCGGTAAGGGATGCTCGTTTCCTAATTATGTAGTTCATTCTTCTGTTGAGGAGCTGGAGTCATCACACCAGGGAAAGGAGTAGGTTAGGGAAGTGCCTTGTGAAGTTGATGTTCAGGCGGGTGGACTATAGGGTTGAGGTGAATTGCTGTTCGTTTCAGTTGTCCTGTATAAAGGTCATAGCTGGATTGTGGCACTTGCTGAATCCCTTTCATCTTTGCAGGTGGTGTGAAATAAGCACCAATGGATGGTTCCCCTTGTATGAGTCCTAGCTAGAGGTTCTGTTTGTTTGGGGTGTCAGTGGGCTGGATTGGTGGAAGAGCTGGTCGCTGAAGATGGGTGGAGGAAGGTGGGGTCTCTAGTATGACTTCGTCCTCAGCTTGGTCTAGCTTCTCATAAAATGTTAGCCAATATGGACTGTGTTCTTTTACCTCAACTCACAACCATTGGCCAAACGTCATTTTCTCTTTATCCTCCATCTTTGCCTCAGTAAAAGGAATATCCTAGCAGTACATTGCATAGTGACCTATTTTACCACAGGAGTAACAAAAATGTGGTAGACGTTCATAACGGAAATCAAGCCATATGGCTTTCTTTGATATTCGTATTAGCTACCTTGCTTTTAAGGGATCCTTCAGATTTAGCTCAACCTGAGCATGACCTGCTCTAAGAGTCGTCCCATCTTTGTGTTCCAGCTTAACCTCAATCACACGACCCACATGTTTCACAGCTTTTGCAATCATGTCCTCCGAACACCATTCTAGTGGTAATCCAAATACTTGCACCCAGAAAGCACAAGTAGAGAAATCATAGCAATGTAAAGGTGTGTTTTGTGTCCATGGTTTAGAAATAACTAAGTGACTAGAAAACAACCATGGACCACCCTCTAATACTCTCTGTTGTTCTTCTTCAAACTGGAATTTCGCTACATGTATGCCAACTTATCGTTTGGAAATGTCGACTTTGTCAGTTCGCCATGCGTGCTTCAAGGTAGTTTGAAAAGCCTGAAAGTTTATAAAGGGGTTCGATAGGATTGTACCAACTAAAATCAGTTTGCATTCGTTCCAATTTTCGATTTGTTGTGCAGACCAGAGATGCCCCATTCTGTTACAAAGAGCTGTGAGTCTCGAATTGTCCTCCTGTTCGTGGGCTTCCATGAGGTTACAATGCCAGGGCAAACAAACTTACTAAGTTACTCGAGGAGGAGGGTCATCCTTCGAGGAAGCTGGCACTCGATTGTAATTTTGGGGTAAGAGATGGCAACCATCAGCTTCGCCATGCAGACTGGAGAAATTGGGTATGAGGCACGACTCAATTTGAGAATAATTTGGTGCGGACGAACTGCTCAGTTGATTATGTAAGATACGACATCGTCCATAAAGCATGCCCTAGAACAGAGGAAAATAGGGGAATTGGATTATGTTGTTTGTTGTGGAAAAGGAAAGAATTGATGGGGATTTATCGAGAGTCATTCCCAAGTCAGATGAAAATCAAAACAGAGAGGGAAGACGGGAGGTGTATGTGGAATTGGCGAAGTGTCGAAGCAACTGTTAGGGTTGAAGATGAGAAGAAAACTACCATAGTGGCAGAAGAAAACTCTGCATCCCGAGAGAAAAGGCAACATGAAACCCCTTTAGTCTTAAGTCATTTGTATTTATGCAAAAGAAATTCCGAAATGATCTCCCGAACGCACTACACAACTAGTTTAACATTAAATAAGTGGTAGTCAATTTTGTGGGTAAGTATGAAATATATAATTACCATCTAGGCTCTCACTCTTCCAAGGAATTTCTTCCATTATCTTTTGTGGTACGCTAATATTTTATTTATTTTCTTACATAATTATAAATCTGTTACCACGTAAACAAATAATCGCATTCTCCAGCGGCTAACCAAGGGAGGCCAAAGCTAAAGCTGGATAAAATCTAAAGTTTAGGCTATAATGGATATTATGTTTTTAATACTGCGTAAGTTCATCTTATTTCGTTAATTGACTTTTCAAGGTTCGATATCTTTGGATTCGTGAAAAAAAGCACGCGCGGATGAAATCTACCGTCGCATCCCAAAACCATACCCTAAATTCAGGGAATAATCGACCATCCTTTATAAAACAAAGGACGGAGTCTTGAACAAAAAATGGTGAGTTTATGAAAATATTAATTTAATAAAAAAATTTCACTACACGAATGTAACAGCAAAGTTCGGATTGTTATAAATTAATCAAAATGAGAGTTTTTTAAAATTCTATTTATTTATGTTTGTTTCGCAAAAAATGAATGATATAAATGATCATTTTTATAGAAAATGATCATTTATATCCTTTAAAATAATTAACTTACAAAAATATTTTCATTAGGGGCAACAATTTCTATCTAAGCATTTTCGTGAACGATGAAAATATTTTTTTTTTATTCATTTTGTAAACAACCATTTTAAAAGAATATTTTTTCAAATCATTCATTTCTTGTAAAACAAACAAAGGTTTAATTGCCTTTTACTTGAGTAATCTAAGATAGAGAAGAAGAGAAAAGAATGATAGTCCACAACGAAACATATAGACGAAGGCGTGACTGACACGATTAATTTTCCGTGTAAAAGGGTCCTGTTAATTTTCTTGGAAAATGCTTCATGCTTCCGATTTTGAAATTTTCGGTTCATTTGATTTCACGTGCTTGTCTGACGTGCAACGAGCCAAAAAAGACCAACATGTTTGCTGGTTTTTACTTGTTTAGACATCGTTTCGCCCAGTAACTACTCCTCTACTACCACTATTACAATAATGCTTAGGTCGAACTACGAAATCGCAATGTTTATAGACCGGATTGATTAGAATAGACAGATGATTGGGCTCAAAATATTTTCAGAGGCAAAAAGTACGTGGAGTATTTTTTTTTTTTGGTCGAAAGTAAATATTTTTATCATAGCTCAATATCTCAAGATCTAAAGATAGTATAAATTGTTAAAATTTATAAATTCAACACTTACACAAGAATAAACTTGTTAGATGACTTTAAATAGAGCTGACTTAAATGATTCCATTGAGTCTCAAAAATCCACTTTTTCCGGTAAATAAGGGAGAAGTTACTTAATTTGTTTAATAAATAATTGATGATAATTAGATATTTCAAATATATAAAAGAAACTTACCGATAATGGTCATTTTTCTACGTTTCAAAAGAGATTTATAATATTCAGTTATCAAATTTCAATTATCATCAAACCTTTTATTCCTATTTTTATCACATACGACTATCCATACTTTCAAATTTTCAGCACTTAATTTCCAGCTTTATCAAATAGACTGATAGTCTTTGGGGGTGAGTGGTTCTACTTGGAACTTGGAACTTAATCATCAAATCAAGTTCCCTAATTTTTGAAACGTGGAACTTACCTTACGTGCCCAAAAACTTAGAACCTATTATGTCATAAGTTACATGGTCGGTTACAGGGTCTACCTAGGTTTCACCTATACTATTAATTTAACGATTGCAGTAAATCATGACCTCTAATTGTCAACATTTGTTATAATTCATTAATCATAACTCATATTTAGATACACGAAAATTATAAAATATTAATAAAGTAAGAGTCTCGATCATGGATATTATTGAAACTGGAAGCTCAGACTAGTGGTTTCACATTATACGTTCATCATAGGACAACATAGAATGTCGTAGGATCACGCAAAGACATAGAAAAAGAAAAATACAAAGACTTATTTCAAGTTCCAAGTTCTTTACTCGGAACTTACACTGTTGGAACAATTTCCTAATTTTTGGACTTGAAACTTACCCTGCTGGTTGAGACAGAAATTATTGTGTATTTCCATTAAGCATAGGTGGGTATTTATATACTCAAGAGTACAATCTGAAATATTTACTTGTAAGAAAAGAAATACATAAAATAGAAATTTTTATAACTTCTAAAGATAAGATTTGAAAGCTTCCAAATCTAATAGCCCTGTGTTTGGTTGGTAAGGGCTCTTGACTATCTTCATCGATTGTGGGACTCCCCTATCCCACAAACACCGAGTAATTATCAAAAATGCACAAATATATTATCTTGGTAGCTCTAAAAGAATGCGAGTGTGCCATTATCACGTAAGTTTAGCTACTGGCCTAACGGTTGCTACTCGCTAGGTGGCGCTTGTCCATTAGTGTTGTTATGGTGCACCCAAGGACTCAAATCATACTATCTCTTTTTATTTTTCCTGTTTTTATGATTTTTCCCTCAAAATTAATTCTTTTAAATCATGATTAGATATTTAATAATTTCCTTTATTTCTACAATCGTTGACAAGATCTTTAATATAAATCCATGTATGTTAAAATAGAATATAATGAACAAGAAATTTAATCTTGGAGAAGGAAAAGGATGATGTTTATTGTTGCAATTCTTGAAAAGAAAAGAAGATGGAAAAACCCATGAAAGTTGGACGTAGGAAGGCCAAAAGAGAAGAAAAGGCCAAAAGAGGAAGTGGATAAGTGTCGACGTAGGAAGAAAATATTCAGTGGTTCCGTAGCGTTTATTAAAAAAAAAAAAAAAAAACTTTGGAAAGAAGAGGAATTTATGGAAGATATATGAAGTTGGACATGGCCTCAAATAGAGAAAGAAAAGACCAAAAAAAGAAAATGGGAAGGTGTCAACTTAGGAAAAGGCCACGTCACTACAATGGTCTCTTGCTGAGCATCGCTTTACTACTACAGTATTAGATTAGGTACCGCAAATACTGACTAGGATTAATTAACCTTTATTTAGCCAGAAAATTTTTTTTGGCTAATCTCAGTGGTCAAATCGATTTCACTTAAATTTTCTCAGATCTGGTTTGACTGAAGTAATCACGAGAGTACATTGCATACGGTGGAAAGAGAATATTCCAGGTGGGGTGCAACTGAGGAATAGGAAGACCAGTTTTCTTGTATTGCCATGAAATGATCACTTTAAAGACTGCCAGATAAGTATGATTGTTCCCTGTACTATGAAATGCAAAAACTACTTACTTTTGGGTTTATTTGATAGTATGTGGAAAATGATGATGCTTGCAAGCAAACTGTAAATACTCCAGGAAATAAAGCAAATTGTGGAACGACGCACCAAAAATAAAAGTATAGATACTCAATCCTGTAGGAGTATATTCCAGTGCAAACCCCATATTAAGTCGAATCAAACTATCCGTAAGCCGTTTTACGTAAGCTCGCTTCGAGAAATCACAGTTTAAGAATCCAAGGACCGACAAAACAAGATAGAAGATAATTTGAGTCTGTAACACGAAACACCTTTGGCTGAGTACTGAAGGGGGTCTGAAAGAACATTCTGATTCTCCGTGCAGTCCATTCGACTTGAAGAATCGATCATTTGGCTACTCACGGCACGTTTTGAAATAGTGGATGGGGAGACACTCCAATCAAACAGTACTGATTCTAGTATCACCTCGAGATATTTCGAAAGTCAAAAAAGGAGGGGCATGCACACCGAGATCTCCCACAACATCTCTAGTACCGCTAGCTGACAGATAATGATCTTCAAACACCTAATATGCGTTGTTCCAAAAAAAAAAAAAAAAAAACACCTAATATGCGGATAGGAAGTGACTCCTGATCTTAAAAGTTTACACAACATCATCTGGTGGGGTCTGGAAGTATGTTGAAGCATCATCTGTTATGGTCCGCATGATACTATCCAACCAGGCTTTAAAACTATCATCCGAAATGATTGGTTGGGTTCCTTCCATCACGTGGTTGCCTTCAAGAGGAGGAAATGTACTAGATTGGAAGCTTCGTATTGAGGCAAGGGGTGGTTTAGAGAAGGGAAAGTTGTCAACTTCTGTATAGACCATTTGGCTTGAAGAACTGATCATTTGGCTAGGCATGGCACATTGTGAATTGATGTCATGGGGCATTATTGGCAATTCAACAGTAGTATTTCTATTATCTCCTGGAGAAAATAGAACATCACAACCCTCTGCAGATACGAGCTGATGTCCAGCAAGATGAGAAGTGTGATCAGCTGAAAGCTCCAAGGCATTTCCAAAATTGGTATTTTGTGACTGTGCTGGCAATGCCAAAGTTACACCATTATGTCCTGGAGAAAGAACCAGAACAGCAATATGTTTAGTAAACATAGACCAACGTGAGCACAGATGTACAATTTAACAAGATTAATTTGGAATAAATGGCTGTGAGCTCTGACTATTCTAATAAAAAGGGTAGTGCCATTAGTTTTTTTTTCCTCACCGTGTATCTCTTAATTTTTCTCCTACTGGTCTTTGTAAATTTTAAGTGCTTCAATCTCAATTTGTGACATCTGACATATAAGTTCAACCGACCAACCTCCTTTCCTAATATCATCTTCCAGTCACCATTTGATAAAACCGAACATAAAAGCAGTGCGCACTGTGCTTATTACATCTTGTCATATCTACCTAGTGATAACATCTTGTCAATATCCACTTAGCATCATCTAAGTGAAGATGTTCGTGTCTCTCCTCCCCCAATCTCCCACTCAAAAAGGCAGTTGTTCCCAACTAATTTTTTAGTTGCATTTCAATTGCTTGGACTGAACACATACATGCATACATACATATATGGCAAATAGATAGAGTATTAAGCCTCATTTTACAACAATCACAACTCACAGAATATATCTTTCCCCATATAATTAGCATTTGGATATATTGCATGTCCTTATCCGTCATTTTGATACTTCAACTCTTAAATCGTTCATGTGTAAATTGAAGTTGCATCTCTCAAACTGAACCCCGATAAAATGTAAGAACTCAATTACTACCCTCTTGCCTTGGCACTGAATCTATTAGATTGTTGCTCTTGGTACTGACATGCAATAACCACTCTTCTTGTTTGTTCGTCATCAGCAAAACCTATTTCTCAGCGTTTCAGATGCAAGTTAGATTGATAGGGTAGTTGGACAAATAAACGTCTTCATATAATGCGGAACCCAAGTCATGAGCATCTAAAACACATTGCTTTTGTTTATTAAAACTCAACAATCAAGTGGAAAGTCCCATTTTCATCATTATTTCACAGGCCACATGTTTGTATGTGCTTATAGGGAGAGATAGTTTTGTGTTTTGGAGCACGAACCTTCAGCAGTGGAGCCCGCATTTGCCATAAGAGTTTCCGGACCCACTGGAGCAGTGCAGGTTCCTGGAGCCAAATTATGTTGAAAAGGGGTGAGATTTTGAATTTGGCCTTCAGAGACTTGAGATGGAAAAGAGCTTGAGCCTTTCTCCTGCATTGACCCAGTCTCATCATTGAGCTCCTTGCCATCATTCCAGTTAACAAAGGTCTTTTTCACAATCGTATCTCCATGTTCCTGGAAGAAAAACACTCAGTATATCGCTCAAGCTGGACTGATGGAAATATTTATCTCACCTATTGCAGGTACACACTGACTTCAAGCGAGTAATGTTGCTTTCCAATGGATGAACTTGTATTCAGAATTAAGTACGTAAGTGCAGCACAGAGAAAGAAGAAGAAAAACCACATTAAAAGAACCTCAATTCACTTCATGCCTATCGACGCCCATTTCTCCACCACATAAAGGTCAGGTGCTCGAAAGATGTACAGAGTACAATCAAGGCAAGGGTCCTCAGGGTAAAGATGCAAAGTTGATTTTGGAAGGACAAGTGAAGAATTAAAAATGCATCAACTCGTATAGTTTTGAAGTTGGAAAATTGTGAATTGTTCAAACTACAACATGATGATGAGCACTTCATATTTTCATGAACGACACCGAATCAACTGTTGAAAGTGCTCTCTAACGTACTCGTGCTTAGTTGTATAATTTTTACTACGTAATACAGAAGGCCACGTAGATCTCCAAGGTCATTATCCTCAACTTTGGAGACTTTTCATCAGAGAGGAAATGCCAGTTTTTATATTATCGAAAGTGGGCCGAAAATCTTAGTTTTGGCGCAATGGAAAGTTCTGTGTGCATGTAAATGCTTTAATCGACATTTTAGATTACTCGTCCTGTCAATGAGCTCTCTTGGTGCTAAGCTCTTTACCTAGCCCACCCCCACCCCCCGGCGGCGGGCGGGGCCCACGGGGTCCCTCTAGTAGTATTTCCTTCTACCAATCAAAAAAGGGTTAGCGAAAATAATCAGGCATGCTCTCTTTTGTGTTTGTCTTTGATTTTTCCCTCGGCATTTACGAAGCTAATTGAAACAGCTTAGCAACAAAGAAACCTTCTTAGGAACTCAAATTTTAATCATCAACAGAGAACAATCATTAATGCAATATAATCAAATGCACCTAATTGTTAGAAACCGTTCCTTGATCGATTGTATGCTATATTGACTACCTCAATTCATTTGTATACCACAAGAAAAGGTGTGATAAGAGCTGACAATATAGAGTAAATTTAACTGATACTCTGAGTTCATGGGCTATCCCTCGCAGATTGCATAGCGAATATCAGAAAGAGTAGAATTTCCCAGTTACCTCCTGATTGGGAGAAAATTTGTCAGCAGCACAATGCACCTGGTCTGCAGTATGGTCAGTGAGTTGACGGCCATTTCGATCGTCACTTTCATTATCAAGAGACAGGTGAGGGTTCCCATTCAGACGGCAAGTTTCCGCATGTTCACGGAGTTTATCCCACTTATTTTTTTTCATCGTCGGACCGAGAATCTGCAATGAACAAACACAACATCATTCTTCTTGGTTTCAGGGAGTTCAATCTAAATTTGAGAACCCTGTGCTAAAAATCTCACCTTTTTCAGTTTCTCGGGGTCCATATCGAGTAGCTGTCGAAACTGTCTCACGTTGTATATTCCTGCTTTTTCCAGGTTCATGCGAAATGGTCCATTCCTTCCAATATTTTTCAATCTCCACACCTCATCGCCAGGTGCAGGCTCATCATGTTTCTCATTTGCTATAAAGGGAAAATAACATATTAGAGGAAGAAATTGCAGTAACGCTAAGATCAACAGGCCAGACAGAACTTTTTGTGCAACTAAAACTCTCTTTACTACTGTCCGAAGTACTGTGGTAGATTAAGATTAAGAAGGCCTTACTCCTTTCTTCAGGAAAAAAAAAAAAATCTAGAAACAGGTCAATTAAATTCTATATTTAGATTAGTTACAGGTCAGTCTAATTTTTAGTTGGCTCCTGCTTTCAGATAAAGTAAGGCTTCACTAAGAAATGAAGCTTTATTTTGTAGTTACCTTGAGGGTTGTAAAATCTAAGCATATTTATTTCCCAGAGATAAAAGAAAGACTACCATGGACTTACACTGTCCTCTATTTTCCTTCACATTGAACGGCTCCGTAATGGCTTCGCGAATGTGAATATTCTCACAATATCCAGACAACACCTGTAATCCTAGCCTGAATTTCTTGCTTCTAGTCCAGCTTGAATTGTCGGTGAACTCTAACTCACCCAGCATCCCAGTGCCTCCATTAAGAATCACTAGAAGGTTTCCAATAAGCAAAGGCCTCTTCCCTTTGCGTTCTCTCACTACAGATTTCTCAAATTCTTCCTGGGTCCAGCTATCATCATCATCTGTCCCAAAATCACCTTGAAGCACCACAACTTTTAACTTAACAGAGGACTCTGGACCTGATTCAATAATATTGCCTGTGTCTGCATTGACTAACTTGACATCAATGGGGATGCCATGCTCTCCTTTTAGTTTCTCCCCTGTAAAGAATGAAGCGGGGAGCTTGGTTTTGAATTGAAGCTGCAAGTTTTTCACTTCATCCTTCTTTAGACATTTGCCAGAAGATCTGTATTACTTCATCAATTAGCATTACTCAAGCAAGAAAAATGCGCTGCTTGGAAATAAGGGAGTGATAAAAAACTTTCCATGGGAACGTGATAAGGTGGAAAATTTTCTTCGGCAGAAATTTTTCTTTGAATTTTACCGTGTTTCAATTGACCTTGGTTCAGACAATGATGAGCAGAAATTGTTTTACAATCCAGTTTGATGATCATTCCATTTTAACATGATTGTTATTCGGAGTGCTTAAGCCAAAACTATAACACCCATATGGTCAGTGCAAAATACTGTTACTGCCCAAATGACCATTTTAAACTTACTCAAATGACATTACAGAGTTTTTTAACTCAGCCATGAGATAACAGTGTTTGTGCTAGTCACAGGCCAAATCAACATCAAGAAAGCTTAATATCTTTTGGCCGATGTCAACTGAGCTACAATGGTGCTCCCTAGAGTGACATAAGCCAACTGCAGGGTCATTCACTTAAAACTAATAGCAATGAATTTCCTTCAATATTTTCTATCCATGTTTGACCGTATAAAACCATAAACCTGGTGTATTACGCATGCACAATTCCTTCAGTGTTATGGGCTTAGGGGATCCCAGATGTATGGTGTTTTGTGTGAAGATGTCACAGAAAAACCAGCTTGACAGCTTGATAGACGAGAAACATCAAACAGTATATCAATGCCACCAAAGCAATTAAAGTATACACTAACCTTACAAGTTGAACAGATTGAGAACTTGCGTGCTCCAACTCTTCCCTTACCTGATGAAATTCACCAATAATGAGGATGCACAACCGCATAAAACAAAGCTTAGAACTTTCTTTTCTGAGGATCCTTATTTGACATTTCCAAACTTTTCTAATAGCAACTCGCGGAACACAACATCTAGCTAAAATTCCTTAGGTCCATTGAAGAACAATGAACCAGCAATTACACAGTTGCAACATAGAGTTATCTCACAGCTCTAGGTATCCTCTACATATACTTCTGATGGTTTCAGGTATAGGTAACATTTTATTGAAAGGTCGTTTGAGCTTATTTAGGGAGTATGGCATGGGTTTCTTCAATGCCATAGCGCATGAACCTCTTTTTATCATCGTAAACCCATCTGCTTTGTGGGTGGATGAAAATTGGGGTTTCCCTTCTCTCTATATGTTTGTGGCTCAAATAGATATTGGAGATAGAACCCTTAGCAGCACATTTAGCCGACCTGAAGGGATACATTTCACACTTTCAGGCATGTCATTGTCTACGTGCACATGGTTATCAAAATGGTTAAGATGATATATTTACATCCTAGAGAAGTTTCTAAGAGAAGAATCATTGTACATACAACCTATTAAAAGATGCCATTCAAATACCAGAATCTGGTTCTCAACATTGCCATTAGTCCAAACAGAAGATTCATGACAATAGCTTTCCATATCTTGCGGCATTTTCATTGGCATTTGACTAGTTGGTAATGCAATTCCAACCCCTCATAGCCAATAGATGAACGTGAACTACAAAAATATGTACGGATTCTACAAAGTAGTAAGCAACATGATTCAATCATCTTACCACTCCTCGAACAGTATCCTCCAGCGATGAGCAAATTGCTGGCACTAATTCCTCTTTGAGAGTGTTACTGATGCAACTACACGAAAAATATTTGAACAGCAATTGGAATCCAATGGAGTTGTTATGGTGCAAACAAGAATGGATAACTCTAGCATCATCTTTTAACATGTATTCAATGTTACAGACAAAAACAACCTTCTGTCTCATAAATATATGATGTTGAACCTCCAAGATCTTGCGCTTCAAGTGTGCATGACTGAAATCAAGTTTTAGACTAATTTGGAAGAATTCTTGCCAATTTGTGTCACTTGTATGCATTTTGGATGGAACCCAGTTGATTTTTGTGACAATGTGGTGGGTGAAAAGGATAATCAGAGGTCTAAGAAGAAAGGAATATCGAGAATTAAATAGGATGCAAAGGCATAGAAATATGAGGTCCCCAAACCCCATTTAGTATGGTAAGCTCAAATATTGCTATGGTAGTAAGCAAACAGGTTTGTGAACCTCTAGTCTGTATTAATTTTGAACTCTACCTCGTTCCTTCTAATATAGGAACCCAAAACACAGTTCTACTCATAAATCTGCCCAGAAAAATATTTCAAAGCACAGCCATGATAAACAAGACAATTGCTCTTCCTCCAAATGAAAAGTATTAGTACCTAACAAGATCAGCCAAGTGAGATTTTACAAGCTTCAGTTCTTCCCTGAAGTGAGATCTTACTTTCCTGACCATTTTATCGAAGTGAGATTTTATAAGCTCCAATTCTTCGCTGACCTGTTTACATTGACAATTTGGGAGAATGTGAATACTCTCGAGCATGATCTATCATATAGAAATCCACTTTATAAAAGTTTTTTTCCCCTCTTCCCTCAAGCAATTTGTCAATTGCAACATTTCATTAGCTTCACAGTTGATGTTACAACATATCTAAACAAAAGTTTGCTTCATTGGAATGTCTCACAATCGGCATTATTTTAGAGCTGACATGAAGATGACATCACCAGCCTAAAAAATGTGCCACAAAGTGTGGCACCATACTATCAAGAAAAATGAATTGTCGGGTACTAGGTAATTGCATCTAATCAAAAACAGACCAGCAGATGAAAATGCAATGGATCATTTCATCCTCATCACTGAAATCAGAAATGACGCAGAAATGGCACTATTGCAGTTTCTACTCATCTTACCCCTCTCTGAGGGTTCTCTTCTGTCAAGAGACTCTTGGGCCTGCGATTACCTGCAACTCCATTTGATGTCTCACTGCAAAACCATAATCAATCTTTTAGGAACCATGCTCACCGGAAGCAGTGGCCAACTGGATGAAAATAATACATATCACGTGCTCTTATAGGTTCAAGAAAACGAATCTCTATCTATGTATAACACAACAAACCACGACTTAGTGTATATAGTTTGACATCTTTGGACAGAAATTTCCAACAAGATTAGGCAAAACAGAAACATTCTGTAGAAGAGTTACCAAGAGGAATGCTTGAGGCGATTCGCTAAGTCTAACTTGAGTTGAGAACAGTTGACGTTGTTTGAACAGGAGAATAACCTTATTCGACTTTTGTAAACATGGATAAGTGTACTGGAAGTCCTAAAACTTGTCATGAAAGTATAATTAACTCTTAAAACTTTCAAAAAGGCTTGTCAAGTCAATGCAATTAAGTCCTTCCATCAACTCCTTCCAACTTACCAAATGGAATAAGCTAACACACTTTAGGACTTGATTGCACCAACTTGATAAGTTTTAGGATTTAATTGCATCAACTTAATTGTATCAACCTAACAAGCTGGAGGATTGTACTTTTTGAAAGTTTCAGAACTCAATTGCAGTTTTGTGACAAGTTTTAGAACTTGATTGTACTTTTTGAAAGTTTAAGGACTCAATTATATTTTTATGACAAATTTTAGTACAATATACACGTAAAAAGAAAAGAAAAGAAAAGAAATTTGAATGAAATACCATTCGCGGACATAAAAATCCAAAACATATTTTGAGCCGTTCTCTAAAACTTAAAACTATCGATTGAATATGGAATTGGATGTGAAAGTGGTTCCTCGAGAAAAGATAAAAAATGACAGTACTGTCACAACTTTTATAGATACACATTCAAGTATTAAATTCTTTCAAATGATCAACTAGAAAAAAGATCACTTTTAAGTGACTTTGGTGGATTAGTTTGTCGAAAAATCTAATGTGGCTCACCAGAGTCACTTAAATGAAAGTTCTTAAAAAGTTTGGGCATCAAAGTGATCTTTCACAAAGTTTTGAAATGGAGCCGCCCTAAATTTATGATTAATAAAATTTTTGCTCTAAAATTTTTAAAATCAGAAATTTGACAAAACGCCATCATGAGCCAAAGCAAATATTTTAACTCACTCTTTTGTTAGACTCAAAAGCAAAATTATGGAGCAAATATTCTCTTTACCTCTCGCAACTTTGCATTTGTTTCACTGATCTTGCTCTCCCACCATTGAACTTTCTCACATCATTCGAGTTATCAAAGGCCTTTTCCACGGTTGCATGTCCATCTTCCTGGAAGAAAAAACACTCGGCATACTGTTCGAGCTGGACTAATAGAAGTATGTATCTCCACTAGTGAAGGAACACGCTCTGACTTCAAGCAATTATTTTTTTTTCCAGCAAGTAAAGTCACATTCCAATGGATGAAATTCAGAGTACGTAAGTAAGTGCAGAACAGAGAAAGAAAAATGAAAAGAACATTGAGAAAGGACCAGTGAAGAAATGAAACACGCGTCAACTTGTGCAAATAATTCAAAATGCAATATGATGAGTGCCTTGGATTTTCACGGATGACAACTGTAAAATTTTGGACTTAAAACAAAAATTTAAAAGTAAAGCCCAAGCCCGTGTTTTTCTATAGAAAGACCTCAGCCCATTTTCAATTTTCCTTCAGCAAATGGTGCGCATGAGTAACTGAACAGAATAAAAGGAAAGCAATCAGCGAAAAAATCAAGGAAAATAAAAGAAAGAAAGGGAAAGAAGGAGAAAAAAAGAAAAGAAAAGAGAAATAAAAGTCTCGAAGACCACGTTAAGCCGACTTAACTTTGTTTCGCAACGCTAATAAGGATTCAAGCCCTTCATCTAATCGAGTAATTTTTGGAGGTAGGGCATAAAATTCGAATTATGTGAATTTTGAACTGCGAGATTCCATTTAAGAGTTATGAAGCTGTGCAGTTATATGGAAATAATAATTTAGGCCGTTATGGAGCCAAGAGTTTGAAGGAAATGGATTTGGAGCTATATTTTAGTCGGAGCAAAATTTTATAGTTTTGTGGATAACTTTAAATATCTACTTTAGGCAAGCATTAAGCTAATGCGTAGAAGTCGTTTTGTCAATGATTAAGTGTAGTTTAATTGATTTATAGTTGAGGTAGCATTCTACTTGATTTTGACATTGTTTCTCAGTTCTCACTTATTTGATATGATTGCAAACTTGTCGTTTGGTCTTAGGCTTTCCCGGATGAGCAATACTTACCTTGTAAACACAATTTTGCAAAGTGATATGGATTAGATATATCATTAGTTAGGGAAAAAATTCGAAATTTTGTAAATTTTTAAGTGCAAGGTTCAATCTAGGAGTTGTTAAGTTGCACAGTTTATGGAAACAATAGTTTAGGCCATTGTGAAGTGTGGATTCGATGAAAATCGACTAATGGACTAGACAATTGATATTTCCTTTAATATTATTGATGAAATGAGGATTAATGATACAAATATAAAGGTTTATTGAAAGGATAAAACTCGTCTTTTTCCCCCTTTTAATCTTGTACGTATACTATATTCTGGAATTGGGTTAAATGAGTTCTGGTATGATGTGATAAATATACGTAGTGGATGCTCAATTTGCTTAAAAAAAGATATGTGCGATTCATTGGGCTGTAATTGCTCATACTATTCATCTTAAATGTTTTCAGATTCTTTGATTAATAGCAAATAGGGCGAGAGCACTATCAGTAGGGAACTTTTGATAGTGAAACTTTTGGTATAAATTGTATATGGCTGAGTTGAGTTTACTGGATTTTGTTGTTAGTGATGCACATATTCTTTTGATTCATTATAGAAACTCTGATGTTGCATCATTTGGGTGAATGGACGGCCGTGTAATTTTCCTACTCTTGTTGGAGTCAGGGTGTGACAACATCGAATCATTTGCTGAAAGTCCTCTCTAACTTACTCATGTTTATTTGTATGGTTTTAGCTACTAAGATTTTCAAGGCCACCATCCTAAACTTTGCATTGGAAAAAAGCGATAAAAAGTCTCTATTTATGAATCTAATCAAAGCATCTAGCTTGTTTTCTTTTTTTTTTTTTTTTTTGGGGGGGTGGGGGGTGCTTATTCTCTCCATAAGCACTCCATATTACTTTTACTGATAAAAACAAAACAAAGCAGCCAATTTTTTAATATTTTTAGGACTCAATTGCTTTTCATAACAACTTTGAAGACTTGATTGCAATTTTTTTGGTAGTTTTTGGACTCAATTGCACTTTTCTAACAAGTTTTACTACTTCTTACCCCCTTAATTTTTATCACATATTAGGCCACACAGCTATCAATGAACATCAAATTGCTGCTTACAAAAATGATACGGGACAAATTATATGTACTCAGCATGATGTTTATGTAAGTGCATGAACTGCAATGACAAAACTCAGCATGATGTTTATGTAAGTGCATGAACTGCATTGACAAAACTCAGCATGATGTATTTAAGTGCATGAACTGCAATGACAAAACTCAGCATGATGTTTATGTAAGTGCATGAACTGCATTGACAAAACTCAGCATGATGTTTATGTAAGCTCTTGAACTGCATTGACAACCACTGGAGTTGCCCCAGTGGCCACCCTTCCAACATGGAAGGGGAGGTGGGGGGTTCGAGGGTTCGAATCCCTATTTTCTCAGAGGTTGGGGTGGGGCCGATGTTGGAAGAGGAAGGTGGGGGGTTCGGGGTTCGAATCCCTACTTTCTCAGAGGATTGGGGTGGAGACGATTTAGTTTCTCTGCAAGGATCAGCATGATAAGTGACCCTTTTCTAAATAAAAAAAAAAAAAAAAAAAAAAAAAAGGCATTTATGACTTACCAGTCTTTCAACCAAAGTCTTTCAACCAGCAGCACTCCTTGCTCCGGAATTGACCCCGTTAGCATGACTCTTCGCTCCCATCTCGGTCTCGTGCCACCGGGGGCACAGAAAAAGACATTAGTTAGCAATTTCCATGCTTACCGCTCTCAGCTTGTCGGACTCCTTGGACAGTGGCAGTAGACTCCGTTTTCGGTGAGATTTCCCATCTTTGGCAATCTTCTCTAACCTCCGGACCCCATGATTACATGCAAGTGGATAATGTCTCCTATGTGCTGTAAAAGGAAGGTCCCGGTCACTATTAGATTAATTTGTAGAAGCGAACGTTTGATAGGCGTGCAAACTCTCTCCTGAAGCTGATCGAAAGGATCAGCATTTGATAATAACAAAGAAACCAATCGTTTCTTATTCAGAATTTCCATTCTAGATGTACAGGCCCATATGAAATGGATCTCTCAATCAAAAAATTGAAGACTGTGGATGTCCAAAACATGTTCATATCAGTTGTAAAGAACAAGGTTTATATACTGTAAAAAGACTATGAAGGACCTACCTTCTCTTTTATATTCCTTAACAGGGAAAGCATCTGTTTTTGCCTCTCGGATTCGTGTATTCCCACAACAACCCAATGTCACCTTAAGCCCTATTCTGAAACTTTTACTCCTAGTCCAGCTGGAATCGTCATTAAATATCAGTTTGCCCAGCTCCCCAAGACCTTGCTCGAGCGTCACTACAAGATTTCCTGTCAAAAGCGGCCCCTTTCCTTCACGTTCTTTAACTATGTAGTTCTCAAACTCTTCTTGAGCCCAGTTATCCTCATCGTATTTGTTGAAGTCACCTTCGAGCACGACGACGTCCAGCTTAATGGAGGATTCCAGGCCTAATGTCACGACTTGTCCTGTGTTTGCATCAACCAAGGCAACAGAAATGCTAGCACCCCCCTCTCCTTCTAGTTTCTCTCCAGTAAATACAGGAAGTGACAGTTTGGTTTGAAACTGAAGCTGTAAGTTTCTTGCATCGTTCTTTGCTGTAGATTCACCATTAGCCCTGCATTCTCTCCGGAAAAACAACTATTAGAAATAGGAACAGGTATGGAAGCAGAGATGACACACATGGAACTTCTACTAGAGGATCAGTTGATGCAGATGAGACATGGATGGATGGTATATGATAATCGACGTATCTAGTTGGCAAGACAATACACCTGGAAATTCTACTAGAGAAATCAGTTGATGCAGATAAGATACTGCCAACAAACCAAATGAAATTTATTCACCTTCGACAATCTTTGGCTGAATGAGACTTAGCAGGCTCCAGCTCTTCTCTCAACTGTCCAGCAAAGACCAATAGCAAAAAATCATATTGCAAGAATCGTCAGTCACATATTCATCACATTCGACTTTCACATCACAGGTATCTTCATTGTCATCCTCCTCCATGCAAATTGCCATTGACCACATTTTTCAAGATGCAGGAAGACAACAAAATGAAAAACCTAAATCGTGTTCTTAGTGGAATTGCTTCACAGGAAAAGCCTAGAACAGTCAACCTTTAATCATTGTTACCACTCAGACGATAATTGTCTATACGTCTCGCAGCAATCTCTCATGTACTAAAAAGGCTGCATTCTGTATGTCTAAGTTAGTTACTTTACTCATCTTACCTCACTCCAGCCATCCTCCTCAATCAAACAGCTCCTCGGCTTGAGTTTCCTCTCGGACCCATTCAATTCTTGCCTGTGTGAAGATCATCACAAAAATACAAGCAAGAGAGGATAAATTAGCCAAGGGGATAGCAAAGTAACCTGGTCAAGATAACGGCTCACTTGCTATGTAAAAAATGTTAACAGAGTTCAATCCGATTGAGGAGGAAGTACTGCGGTTCAACAACCGCAAAATCGCGAAACATGTTCGAGACGACAACATTTGAGGTCCTTAGTACTTTGCCTTAAGAACGCAGCCCAAACCCACAAACAAAGAACTGAACGACAGCAATTTAGGACAGTCATGAGGCAAAATCTAATCAAAGTTATACGTCACCGCAGGCTCCACCGTGTTTCTCATTTCAAGGAAGAGTGAACCTACTCGATCGGAGCTACGCAGGGCCTCTTGGGTTGACTCGGTTGATCTGAAGAACCGAAAGCCAAAGCTCTCTTTCGCATCGACATGATTACTCTTTTCGTTTGCGGATCTTAGCAAGAACAGAGAAAGTGTCTGGATCTTGGGAGTGTTTAATTGCTGCCGTGAAGTAGCAGAGGAAGAACGAGACGAGCATTTATGGTTGGAGGATCCGTAATGTGGGAAGGAGCAAGCACATATCTGAGAAACTTCACATGCATTTCCGGGAGAAGTAGCAAGAGTGTTCCTTTTACCCTTTTCACGATTTTACTACTGCCCTCTTCACCTTTTGAAGCGGCAAGTACGAATTTTTTTTTTTCAGCTTTTTTCCGGCGTTTACATAGATAAGAACATCGCAAATATTTTAAAAACCCAAATAAGTTCCATGACACTCAAGTGATGGTGAAAAAAAGTTACGACTCTCAAATTGTGATATTTGTGATGTTGTTTTCCTATCTTTTACCTATTAAAGAATTGAGCTATTTTCATCCTCAACATAAAGTCTAAGGTAAATCTCTTCAACCCAATCTATCCTAATCAATGCAGTGATATGCTCAAATCAGTTCATCTTCTAAGCAATGAAAAATTCCAATCAATTTCGCTTCTAATCCCACGGGACCATAACTTATAAAACTCAACACTGACTAGGTCATAACTGATTTCCAATCCCTCGGGACTATAATCCCCGTCTTCTTTTTTGACTTGTATGCACATTTCCTGATCTTTGGCTCGAAGCTCCGATTAGTCTCTCACCGGGAATATAGTATCTCGAGACAGTCGCCACGAACACCTAGAAGGGAAGGTACAAAAGGGAAGTACCGTAGATGCATGCTTCCCAAAAAATGTTGTGAATCTTATTTTGCTCCTCTGGAGATCTAATACCCTAAAAAAAAAACTCTACATTTTGACTCTAATCTCATTTATATATTACTCTTTTTTTCCGTCTTATAAAAAACTGCAACTTTTTGTCTAGTCCCACTTCTACCCTAAACATTTATTGTCTCATGATCCAATTTAGGTGCAGTCCCAATTCAATCATGAATTTTTTTCATCTTATAAAAAATCATCGACTTTTATTCAAGTCGCATTTTTACCTTCCTTAGCCCTCTGTCCAAAATTACCTTTAGCAATGGGCATTTCCACATCATTACCCTAATTTTTTCTTAGATTTCATATTCCACAAGACGACTTTTGGAGATGAATTTCCATGTCAACCCAATTGACGTCTTATTAGACTTGAAATTTGGATAAAAACTAGAACAATTAGAGTTCGCTTTTTTCAATTGCTCTTACTCTTATAAGCGTCTTCCTTCAATCTCACTCGAGAATATTTGATTTTGCAATCAGTCTTCAATCTCTTGTGCTTGCGAGTCTTCCATTTCTCATTGTTAGGAAGCTTATGCTCAAAGCACTCAGCTCGGGATACACGAACAGCTCCCCACTCTGGAATTTTCCATCTCTCAATTTTCTAGAGAAATTTTGGATGAATGTTTAATAGAAACAAATTTGAGACTCAATTAAAAGTTGACAATTTTTTATGAGACAAAAGAAATTTATAATAGAATTGATACTGAAATTAAAATTGGGGATTTTTTTTAGTGCATGAGCGCTTCCTTTGCATGTATACTCATAGAAGCCGGCCTCTTTGACTTTATCTGCCACCCAAGAGAAAACTTAATTCTCTTGCCTTTATTAGTTAAAAAAAAAAATCACAGATTCTCTCTCTCGCAAGAAAATATAGTTGTTCTACAGTTTTACCAAAAATGAGTTTTTACCCAAATATCAAGGCATTGTTCCCATTTTCGTTCAGAGAAATTCCTTTCATAACCTTTCACATGGAAAAATTACTAAAAAAGTCTAAACTTATTACACTTACACTAATCCAGTCTTAAAACTTTCAATTATACCAATGAAACCTTGAACCTCTTGATAATTGATCAATTTGTTCATTCCAGCCAAATTGTTGACATTAACGTCGACCAACATTGACATGGAAATTTTCTGCAATTTCATAGTTCAAATATTTTAATAATTTTTTTTCCTTCTTCCTCGGTTGGTCGCCAAGCCTCGATGATGGCTAGCAATGGCCTTAAACGAGGGTCGGGAGGGTTTCCCTCACCACCTTTGGGCGAGGCTAGAGCACCGAGATCTAGCAAGGTGGAGTCTTACCCGAGGCCAACAAGGCTAGCCCTCACCAACCCTCGCTTGTGACCAATTGCCGAGGCCTGGCAATCGGTGGAGTAAGAAGGAATAACTAAAAGAAATTCCATACCAAAAAAGAAAATATATATATAATTAAAATATAATTAAAAAATTCATAAAATCTAAAAATAAATACAAAAATTATTCACGTTGGCATCGGTCGTATCACATAAGACACTCGGCATCCACATCAATAATTTCTAACATAAGGATTAAATTAGCAAATCGTTAAAAGGTTTATAAATTAATTGGTACAATTGAAAAGTTTAAAATTATACAGACATAAGTGCAATAGACATGGAATTTTTTGGTAATATCCCCCTTCATGTCACCATAATAAATTTTGATAGTTTGTTACTTCTAGAAGAGAATATTACGGACTTTTCATTGTCAATAATTATAAGTTTGTTGCTATACTCTCCGCCCAAGTAAAATATAGACAATTCAAGCGGCCAACCAACGGTGGGCCAAGGTTAAAGCTAAATAAAGTCTAAAGTTTAGGCTACGACGGATCTTTTTTTTTTTTTTTTTTTTTGGTAAAAGGTAAGAAGTAAAATAGCTAGAGAACCAAGGAGCTATACAAAAAGCACAGCAACACAGCCGACTCCAAGAGAACATACACTCAGCTAGACACATGCGTCAAGATGAGTGGATGGGAGACGGGACGAGCTGCACAAAGGGAGAAAACAAGTAGCGGAGAAAAGCGCCAAGAGAACAAGGCGGCAAGAACAAAACAGAGAAGAAAGGCCAAACATTACGGCCAAAGGGAGAGAAAGAAGCCATCCCAAAAGAGGAAACCGACACACTAAAGAAAGCAGAGGTCAGTCAGCCAAGCTGCGGAGAAGGAAGGCCAAGCAGCACACGAGCGGGAGAAAGGGGGCTCCCGGGAGAAGAACATACCACAGCGTCCTTGAGAAGAGTACCAGGGCACGACACCAAAAGAAGCACAAAGCTCGCTTCAGTCAAAAATAGAAGGATGGATTCCCCAAGCCATTTGAAGCCTACGGTTGCAGGGGATATCCGGAACACCCGAATAAGTGGATGCTTTATCTTTGACGGCATTTCGTAAATGCTCCTTCTAGGCCGGAAGGAAGAGGTTTTGGTTACGAAAAATGATATTATTTCGTTCCTTCCAGATGAGGTAGCATAAGGCACCAAAGGAGAAGCAAGCAATGGCTCGATGAAAACTCGCATCCAAGAGATGGTTTACTACCCAAAGAAGGTTGTCTTCCCAGGATCCATTCCTCCAAGTCAAGTTACAATTAGACGCCCATAATGAGGCTAGCCGTCTTGTGACTGAACATCCGAAATATAAGTGATCGGTTGAATCCGGCCTAGATGAACAAAAGGCACAAGAGACATTCTGGATCCTCTCATATGACAGAAGCCGAACCTGGGTTGGTAATCTATTCCGAGTAATCAGCCATAGGTGCGTTTGGTAGCGCGGGGGCATGAGGGGCTCCCGGATAAATCGAGACCAGTGACGAGTGAGCCTCTTGGACGAAGCATAGTCCATGCAGACGCAGTAGAGAATTGGCCAATGGAGTGGCCAAGCCACACCAAACGATCATTGTGGTTGTTGAGGCAGGGAATCGGATCATTCCAGTTCTCAATAACCATTGAAACCGCTGAGGGGGTATATAGAGCCGCAATACCAGTAGCCACTGAAGCATTCCGCGGGATACGAGAACGATATATATCACGATCCGAGAAAAGCTTATTTAGTGGACCACGAGGATGCCATGGATCAAACCAGAAAGAAGCCGTTAGGCCATTACCAATGTTCCAATTAAAGTGGTGTTGAACCAAGTCACTCATGCCATGACGTTTCTTCCAAGACCAGGAACAGATAGTCGGTCTGGGCGCATTCCAGAAGCTTTTATGCTTTAAAAAAATGGAATGAATCCACTTGGTCCAAAGCGATTCTTTATCAGAGAATAGGAGCCAAATATGTTTAATCATCGCAGCAATATTACTCACGCGAACCGAGCGGATACCCAATCCCCCTTCAGCTTTGGGAAGGCAGACTTCTTCCCAAGATACTTTAGCCCCACCAGATCCAAGGCTAGGACCACACCAAAGGAATTGCCGAAATATCTGCTCAATCCGATTAATAACCGAGGAAGGGAGAATGAAGACGGAGGACCAATATACCTGAATGGAGTGCAACACATATTTGATAAGCTGGAGTCGGCCAGCAGTTGACAGGAATCGATTAGTCCAAGACTAAACTCTCTTCATGATAGAATCAACTAGAGAGACACAGTCTTCCTTGCCTAGTCTTGATGAAATTATAGGGACACCAAGATATCGAAAAGGAAGAGATCCAAGACGAAAGCCTGATGCATTGGTGAGCAAGTTCTTGAGAGAATCAGATCCACCAGAGATGTAAATTTCACTCTTATTTAGATTGGGAACGAGCCCAGACCATGATGCAAAAGAGTTTACTCCATCCAGCAAGAGCCTAAGAGATGCCATGTTAGCTTCGGAGAATAGCAAGACATCATCCGCGAAGAAAAGGTGGGATAGTTTAGAAGATTTACAACGCGGAAGAAGTTGAAATCGGGCTTGCAGTGCACCCATTGATGATACCAAGTAAAAACTTCCATTACAAGCGTGAAAATGTGGGGATATAGGGTCTCCTTGACGGATACCCCTCCCGCTATCAAAGTAACCATGCAATTCACCATTTAGAGATATAGAAAACCTAGGAGTTCGGATGCACGTCATAATACGGTCAATAAATATGGATGGAAATCGAAATGCATGGAGAGTCTTTTCAATAAACTTCCAATCTACCGAGTCATAAGCTTTAGAGAAATCCACCTTGATAATATTCTTAGGGAGATAGGGACTATGGTGGAAGTCCGAAAACAGCTCTTGGGCAAGCATGATGTTGTCACTTATCCTTCTCCCTTTCACAAAGGCATTTTGCGTTGGGCTTATAATGGAAGGGAGGACAAGAGCTAACTTTGTTGGCCAATAGCTTCGTGATGCATTTGTAGACAAAGTGTTGCAGCAAGCTATAGGGCGGAAATCATTAACTGACGATGCATTCGGGATCTTGGGGATTAAAGTGAGGATTGTTGAGTTGATCTCACGAAGGAGCTGTCCCGAGGAGAAGAAGTCTCGAACTACTAGCAACACCGATGGGCCAACAATGTCCCAAGACCGCTTGAAAAAATCAACATTAAAGCCATCCGGTCCCGGCGCCTTTCCACTAGCCAAAGAGAATAAGGTAGCTCGGATTTCATCATCGGTGAAGGGTGTGAAATGGCGAAGATCTGATTTTCATCAAGGGTACATGTCAATTTTGCTCGAATCTCTTCCACGAGAGGGTTGGAAGAAAGGACAGCAGCTGATAGAAGATTTCGAAAATGACGAACAAAAATTTGCTGAATCTCAGTAGGATCCGTGATCAAGTTATCACCTTCAGAAATGGAGACGATTCTATTCCGAAGCTGGCTGCGATTCACCGAGTGATGAAAGAACTTTGTATTCAAGTCGCCTTCACGGAGCCATCTCATCCGAGATTTTTGCCTAAAGAAAGATTCCTCTTTAAGGCGGAGATCAGAGAAGGTGTAGAGGCGTTCCTTTTCATTATCAGCCAAGGCTTGGTTATGAGGATCAAGCTGAATGGCGTCCTGGGCTTCCAGAAGTAATCGCCTAGCATCAGCAGTCCTAACTGAGATATCAGAGTAAGATTCCTTGTTTAAAAGCTTAAGTCTTCGCTTAAGGGCCCGAAGCTTGCAGCATAGGGTATACATAGGCGAACCAGAGATATGGGAGTCTCAAACCTGCTGAACCAGCTCAAAGAAAGATGGGTTCGTCATCCAAAAATTGAAGAATTTAAAGGGCCTACGGGAATTTGGAACCGGGATGATCCTGACAATCATAGGAGAGTGATCAGACACTCCAAGGGCCAAAAAATTTGCTTCAGAGTAGGAGAACGTAGAGTTCCTGGTTGCATTGGTAAGCACTCTATCTATCTTTCTCTGTCTTCGCATAGGACCAGAAGAGACTGACCAAGTAAACCTATTTCCCACAAAACGGAGGTCATCCAGCCTCGCTTGGATAAGGCACTCACCAAAATCCTCAAACGCTGGAATCCAATAGTTGGACCTATCAGCTCTATCCGATGCATAACGGATGGCATTGAAATCACCAGCAACAATCCAAGGGATATCCAGACACAGAGCACTAGTTGAAATCAAATCATCCAAGAGAGGTCTCCTCAAGACGAAGGAGTGCTCCGCATAGACAACAGATAAATTAAAGGAAATACCCGAAATAAGACACTCCAAACGGCCATGAATGGCCTGAGCAGTGCAAGCAGAGGTGCAAAAAGACACAGCCAAAGGATTCCATCCTATCCAAATACGGCCCCTGATCGAGTTAGAGTAGTTCATAGACCAACACCAACCAGATATAAGAGAAGCAGAAACAGGGGAGTGAGCAGCAGGGGAGATTTTAGTCTCCAGGATCCCAATGCAACTCAGCCGATTTGTTCTAACAAAATTCCTAATCTCAGCTTGCTTGAGGGCACCTCCAAGGCCCCTAATATTCCAAACACCAAAAAACATGATTCAATATAGAAAAATTACCTTTTCTTGCCCCCCCGTTTCCTCGCCGAGGGAGGAATAGGCTTCGGGCCAGGAGGAAAAGTCGGCTCTGCAGATTCCGAGCGGAGAATTCCTTTTTTATGGGTATGGGGATCCTGGGTCAGCTTCTGAGAAGGAGCATTATCACGTTCCTCAGGAGTGGATGACGGCACCTTACATGGTGATACAGATTCAGATTCACCAGAGCAGATGTCTTCATATTCTTCTTCATCCGTTGAGCCCGATTTGTTAGAAGCATGAGAGCCCTGTATTTGTAGTAAGGCAGAAGGTGCAGGGTCAGGAGAAGTGCGCAGGACCGGATCTATCGAAGGCGAAGCTTCTTCCTGTCTTCTAGTTATCGGTTGAGTATCAGAGGCCAAAAGCTTCTGCGGCATAGGTAATCCTTGCTGGTCCCCACCGGGTTGGGTGGGGGGGATGGGAGCAACCGAGTCGGTCGGACCCGCGCATTAGGAATGTTCTTATTCCGCCTACTTCTTACTTCACGCCATTCATTTTGTGGAGGGCCATGAGACCTTGGGAGAGCAGGACCAACTTTGGAGAGGCCAGCTTCAGTAGGCACATGACATTTATGGCCAAAAGTAGAGCAGGATGGGCAAAGGGCCGGAATCCATTCATATTGAATCAGAATCGTTCTAAGTTCCCCTTTCATCATGAATTCCACCACTTCAGGAAGGGAGTTAGAAGCATCAATCTCCACACAGATGCGAGCAAAGGCCACCATTGCCATTTGCTCCGTTCGGTTATCAACAAAAAGCGGTTTACCAATACCACTCGCTAGAAAACTAATCCCGACAGCTGACCATAATGCCACAGGCACATTCCTAAGACGGATCCAGATAGGAACAGTGTTATGAGCTATTTTCTTGAGCTCCAACATGGGGTGCCATTGCTGTAGGATCAAGGGGATTTTGGCTACTGTAATCGGGCCTCCATCCAAAACTCTTTTTCTGAATTCACCATCTGGAATGTGAAAAAAATAGAAGCCAAGGTCTGCAGCAATTACCTCGATCAGATGGTGGCCCCAAGCATGTTTGAGGGTGTCCTCCGTGAGCTGGAAGGGTAGTCGTTTACCAATATAGTAGCCAACAAGACACTCCTTCCATTTAGGGTGAGACGCCTCTAACAATTCATCTGGCATCTGCAGAATTTTTGAATTCTCAATGGTAGCCGGAGGAACGAAAGATAAACCATAACCTTTGGTTGCAGATCGGGTTACAGCCGCCCAGGAGCGAACTTGGGTTTGGGGTTTACTACCCGAAGGGATCGAGGACGAATTCCCAGTCGCCTTCTTGGAGATAATCTGAACCGGATTCGGCTCCTGATCTCGCGGAGCGAGCAACGGACGAGCAGCCGAGTCTCGACCGAAAGAGATTCTCTTTTCCTTGCAAGTTGAGACCCCAGAGGAGACTTTTTCGCATCCCACAGCATTAGAGCCGAGCAGAAACACCCACCATCGGTCAAGCCTTTCGAGCTCGCTTCGTCCCCCGCTACGCGAGCGACAGGACTGGGCTCGGGCACCTCTTACAGCAGAGGAATACCTCATAAAAGCGGGTCGAACAAGCGGGGGGGTTAGGATGTTCAATCGCATCCATGGGGCCCTTTCCCGAATACCATCGGCGGTCGCAGAGGCGGAAGCCATGCGACCTAGGCGATTCCAGAAGAAGAAACCCTAAAAAATCAGAGCGAGAGTCCCGGCCGAGTAAGACATACCAGGGGGATTCGCTCGGTGAGAAGAAGAATCGGCTAAGGAGGGAGCTCGTCTCCAAAAACGGGCACAATCGGATGGCGGAGTCGATCGGAACGAGCAAGCGCGCAGGCGGGTGAATAGCCGCGCGAAACCCGCTGCGCGAAACCGACGAGAGCATCTGCGTGAACAGTGTTTCAAGCTACGACGGATCTTTATTTCTATAATTTTTATAAGTTGTATTTTTTTCTTGGATTGACTTTTTAGGGTTTGATATTCTTCCATTTGGTAGGAAAAAGCACGTGCTCACACCTACCGTCATATCCAAATCAATGGCCATAATGTAGGAATGACCGATCGTCTTTTATAAAATAAACCAGGAAATCTTCAACAAAATATAGAGATTTTACAAAAATATTAATTCAACGAAACCTTCTCCGAGTTAATATAAGAACAAAGTTCATAGTGTTTTTGAATTAATCAAAATGAGAGTTTGCTAAATCCCATAAAATACCCTTTACTTGAGTGTTCTAAGATGCAATCTTATGTCACGTCTTCTTATCGCTTTTACGGGGCTCAATTAAGTCTCTTTACCCGCCAACTCTAAAATTGTAATAATTGTGGTGAGTAAAATTATGACTCCAGTGACAATTACCACTTTTTGGGATCAAGAAATTAATGAAGCAAATTCCTATCAACTATGCAACACGTCACACCTGCACAAGTGTCGCACTTAAATCACATAATCCAATAGGGCATATCGGCTGCGTTTGGTTTAGCATTTGCAATGGGCTTTGAGTCCAATGCAAATGCTGAAAGCTCAAAGTTACTTGGGGAAAATGCTGTTGTGTTTGGTAAAAAAAATTTGCAAATGGACTTTGAGTTGGATGTGTGTTTGGTAAAATAAACTTTCACAATGGGCTTTGATGGGTATTATTTTTTCTTTTTCCTTTTTTTTAAAATTCATCTAAACCCTTCGCCGATCCGGGAAGGGCTACGGCCGCCGGCGAGCCGGATCTGGCGTCGGCGGCCGTCGGCTGAGGTTGCCCGAGGTCGGGCGACCTCCGGCGAGGGTCGCGCGACCCGGCCCGAGGGCCGCCGGAGGTCGCCCGACCTCGGGCAACCAGGGTCGCTCGACCCGGTGGCTGCGCAACCCGGGCGACCGCTGCCTGGGTCTCGCGGCCGCAGCGGCCCTCGCCCGGGTCTCGCGAGGGTCGCGTGACGGCGAGGGTCGCGCGACGGCGAGGGCCCCGGGTCGAGCGACCGGGTCGCCCGAGGTCGGGCGACCTCGGCGGCCCTCGGGCGGGTTGCGCGACCCTCGCCGAGGGTCGCCGAGGTCGGGCGACCTCCGGCGAGGGTCGCGCGACCTGACCCTCGCCGGAGGTCGCCCGACCTCGGGCAACCTCAACCGACGGCCGCCGGCGCAGATCTCGGCTCTCCGGCGGCCGTCGCCCTCGCCGGCGGGGCTGTCGCCCTTCGCCGGTCCGGCGAAGGGCTGCTCTTTAATTTAAAAAGTAAATAAATACAAGGGTAAAAACGAAAATATGAAAAATTTATGAGGTTAGTTTAGAAAGAAATTTTTTTTTTTAGCATTTGGTAGAATGCTGAAAGCCCAAGGCTGGTCCCTACCAGCCTTGAGCTTTCAGCATTCCCAAGGGGAGACTTTCACTTGAAAGCCCCTTGGGAATGATATCCAAACACCCTATTTTTGGGTGAAAGAGCTTTGGGGCTTGGATGGGCTTTCTAAATGCCTATCCAAACGCACCCATCATATATCATCAAAATATCTCAACATACGGATACGAACATGCTTCTCATGTAGAAACAATACGGTCGCACTTTGCTAGGTTACAAGGCCATGAAACTATAGCGGTTGGAGTCAAACTCCTAAAACCAAATTGGCTGTGATTAAAACCTAGAATAGTTCGGTCTATGAACATGTAGCATATCTCATAAAGTAATTCAACCATTAGCATCAATCTAATATCATATATCATATAATACATACTAATTAACAACCAATTTAAAAATCCATTTGATGCCTATACCTATTTTATGAAAGGGAAAAAGCCACCAAAAACCCTAAAATTTGCCTAAAGTAACAAATTTATCCAAAACTTTTTTTGTGACATAAAAAATCCCAAACTTTATTAATCGTAACACATTTATCCAAAACTCTATAGCCAAGGGCATTTCCGTCTTATTCTTTTTGCTTTTTCTGTTTTTCTTTTTTTTTTTCCTTTTTTTTTCTTCTTCTCTCTTCCGTTCGCCGGCCATGGCAGAGGGAAGCTAGATTCAGGTGAGGGCAGCCCTCGCCTAGGTGTTGCCCTCGCCTGGGTTGGATCTGGCGAGGAATGCCCTCACACGATGCTGACGAGGGCCGCCCTCACCTGGCGTTGAGTGAGGGTTGCCCTCACCTGGTATTGAGCAAGGGGTGCCCTCGCCCGGTCTAGCGACAAATGTCCTCGCTTGACCACGGTGAGCCTAAGGGCGGCCCTCACCCAATGCTTCCCTCCACGGCCAACGGATTGAAGAGAGAATAAGAAGAAAAAAAGAAAAAATTTAAAAAGTAAAAGACGAAAATATCATATAATTTGAGGTAAATCTGTCACATGGATATAAGTTTAGGATTTTTTGTGTCACAAAAAAAAATTGAGATAAATGTGTTACGATTAGCAAAGTTTAATATTTTCTATGTCACAATAAAAAATTTTGAGTAAATTTGTCATTTTGGGTAAATTTTAGAATTTTTTTTGTGACTTTTTTCCTGAATGAAATAGCATTTCTAAAAATATTTTAATTTTCATGCGTTCTCAAAATACGAGCCGTGACATGACGTAGCACTTTTCCTTTCAATAATCGTGCGACGCAAATTTGACCAAAACCATAAAAATAGCGAAATTTACTTGAAATAAAATAGTGGAGGACAACTCGCCAATATACACGAAGTTTCTTCGAAATTTCACTTGCACGTGCGCTTCATTTTATGTCGGCCCCTAACGGTAAAAGAGCTCAAACGCACATGGGCATTCCTGTGGATGGAGGAAAGCCCCAAAATTAGCAACTCATCTCGCGCTCTTCTGGTTGTGTCGAGCTTCCAAAATAGATCCCAAGCGTGATCTGTTGAACCGAGATGAGCGCGTGATCTGTTGAACCAAGATGAGCATTCTATTAGCTTAGGATTTGTTTATTTCACGAAAATTAATTTTTATAAAAATATTTTTCTGAAAGCGATAGTTTATATTAATTAATATAATTAGTTAATAAAAAAATTTCATCATCAATAACAAATTATATTTCTATATTTTTGTGGATGATGAATTTTTTTTTTCATTTTTATACGCGATATAAACGATCTTTTTAAAATGATATTTTTCAAATCATCCATTTTTCCCGAAATAAAGAATATTTATTAATAAAGGAAAATATTTTCACAAAAATTATTTTTCAAGAAAATGGATAGTTTTCCATAATTTGATAGTATGTGACTAAAAGCGTTTTTTTTGATACTTAAATCTCATTTGGAAATAATTTCAATCTCATGACTTTATCTTTAGAAAATAAAAAAACTTAATTTTTTAAATAATTTTTTTCTTTTTCTTTTCTTTATTTTTTTCCTTCCTTTTTTTTTTCCCTTCTTCCTCTATTAGTCACCGAGCCTTGACGATGGGCGATAACAAGCTGCAAGTGCGGCTTGACCTTGCCAACCTTGGACGAGGTCAAGCATCGCTGGGATTTGGTGAGTCAAGCCTCATCAGCTCATGTTTGTGGCTAGTTACTGTTGTCACTTAGGCTTGGTGACCAACAGAAGGAGAAGGAAAAAGAAAAAATATATATATAAAATATTAAAAAAATCGAGATGAGCAATTCCCAAAAGCATTTTCACCACTTTAGATTTAGAATTCATTTTCCTAATTCTATGCATGAATATTTTCGTTGAACGGAATGTATTTTCAGTCGACTGGACATTTTTGGCAAACTAAACGAGTAAAATTCCTAAAAACTAATTTCCGAAGAACAATTTAACTCAAACAAACACACTGGAATCTAAATCAGTCAAAACTTTTGACTAGAGAGTGAAAGTAGACTCAAAGATCTTTGCAAATCGTATGTGACTTACTCCAAATGGAGGCCGGAAGAGGGGTCTAAGAGTGGCGAACATCACCGAGGCAAAACTGCAGGGGAGTTCGAGGGACAGGTTGCAGGGAAGTGGAAATATCGTGAACCTCGAGTTAGAATTAGCTCAAATCATGAACTAGAAATAAAAATCAGACTCAAAAAGCTTTCCAACCATAGGTGACTCGTTTGAAAGGGAGGTCAGGAGGTTAGTCTAAAAGGGAAAGACGTTACCGGCAAAAACAGAGCGAAAATTAGGAATGGCAGTGAATTCAAGAGAGAAACCATGCCAATCTATTCAAATTCGTGACCAACCGAGCCTCATTCAGGTCCATTCATCTTTGTTCTTTATCAACTAGAGGTCTCAAAAGGTATAGCTCTTTTCCTTCTAGCTTTTCTAGTTTGATTTTGGCCTGGTTATCCTGCGACGAGCACCAAACTGTAGTCAAAAGTCGAGTATTCTAGCTCGCCTCGTCTAATGGGCATCACAAGCATATCTCGATCTATCGGTTCATTTATCTTGATGGGGATGCCTGGCCGTGAATGGAACTCAGATTATGTATTAGCATGTTCAGATTTTTGTCAAAAATGGTCAGTATGTCGGTCTTGTTCAACAACCAGCGTCACTGTTGAATCCCGCTTGCGTTTCTCGGACTTTCTAAGCTTCAACCATGCTCACGTTGATGCTTATTCTTGCTCTCTTCCATGTCTACTTTGGATGTCGTAAGTCGAATGTTAAGATACACATGTGTTACGGGTAAGATCACCTCGATTCTCCCTGGCTTTTCGCCTTTCCAACGCGTTGTTTGTATTGTGTACGTCCTGTGCGTTGCTGGTCGTCATCTTCCAGTCCATGGATGATTGTGGTCTGGCCTTGACTTTGCTCATATAGATGATTTGCAGACGCACCGGGTTGAATTTCAACGAAAAACGAGCTTGTTTCGATTTGTAAAACATCCACGCAATCTCTCTGCCTTCGCCTGCAATTTATGTGAGCGGTCCCATGGTTAGCTCTTAAGTCACTCTTCTACATTTTTTTTTTCCTGTTAATACTAAGAAAAACTCCAAATTAATATCTTTGTAATAGATTTACCATCCATTAATTTTTGTTAAATTATATCGTCAAATTACTAAGTTTGATGACATGCGCTAGTTGACGAGTATACCAAATTGGATTTCTATCCTCCATTTGTCATAGATTTATCAGTTTTTGACTTTTTGTTGTACTAATCTAATTTAACGGGAACTAATGAAAGGTAAATTTATCACATATATACCTGTTTGTATTTTTTGTTTGTCAAAAAATAAGCTTGAGGTAAATTCATCACAAGTGTGCCATTTATGGATTTTTGGTGGTCAAAATTAATTTTTAATAAATTTATCATAAATATATCAATTTTTGGTTTTCTGTAGAATTAACCTTTTTTAAAAATAAAAATCAATGCTTCCTTTTATTAAATCCCAAGTTAATTTTTTTTTCATTTTTCATAGATATGCAGTCTCACTATTTTATTACGTCGCGATTGAACATTACACTTTTTTTTTTTTTTTTTGTATTATCAATTAATAAATTAAGTTGTTATTACTAATACCACTGTTACCAAAACTCGGAAATAATAGTTAAAACTCAAATGTGCTGGTAATCTCGCCCCCGATAACTTAGATTTCTGGCTCTTTTCCCTACCGTACAATTAGATAATTTAAATTTGATTACAAACTATACGTCCCAACATCATAGATTTATGCGTACAACCTTTTTATACGTAACAATCTCATTTGTCCCTTCCCTCGCGGGCGGTCCCTCATCCCACAAGGAACAACATCGTTCCATCATCACACGCAGACGAGCATACTCCCATATATATTTGAGCAGGAGGGACGGCTTGCCCCCATCGCCATCGTGCGCTACCTCCGGCAACCCTTTAGGATGGTCGGCGACGGCCTGTATTGCCTCGGCAAACCCTCCACATGAGCTGGAGGAATAGAACCGTGAGTCAAATCGAGTAGAATTGCGAGCCAACTTGACACGATCTGCAGAGGACATGTCCGGCTTGAATTCAAGTAACAGCGACGTGTTGGCCGGTTCCACCTCCATGGGCGGCCCAGCTAGCACGAAACAAAAAGGGAGAAAAAAGAGAAAGAAAAGAAAGTGGGCTGTTTCGTGCAAGTGAGAGAGTGAGCAAGAAAGAAGAGACAGATTATAGATAAGACCAAATTGAGCATTGAATTGCACCGTGGTACAGCTTAGCACCCGACCTCCAAAATGTTACAGAGATCGATTTCAAATAATTTATCGTGAACAATGTAGATAATTGTAATTAGGGAAAGAGAACATGAGGAAGCCTAAGGAGTAATTCTCAAATTCCTGGAAAACGTAGGTAAAGATGCAATTGTCTAGGAATTTGAATACGAATTCACAGATTTAAAGAACAAAAATCAATGAATGAATCAATTAAATTTAAGTACTAATGCAATACTAACAACAACATCTTTACTGAAAAGCATTTGTTTGTGATACACATTAGACAATTGAATTGGGTTTGGCTGGCTAGCCCGCAATGGTTTTGCAACTTCAAGAGTGGCGGCTAATGGAGGACTTTCGGTTCCAAATGTTTATTTCTTTAAGACCCACTTTAAAAAAAAAGAAAAAAGTTGTATGCTTTGGGCCCTTCTCACGAGGATTAGGGTCGAGACTATGAATATGATTGGTTAGTCGGGACCCAAGTGCTAATAACCTTCGCTTGTGGTGGGTGTGGAAGAAGGGGAAAAATGAAAAAAAAAAAAAAAACAGAAAAAAATATACATATACATATATATATATATATATATATATATATAAACAAGATGTAAAGATTATTAATGTCGGCATTGGTCATGTCACATAAGATAGCTAGACCGATCGAATCAATATATTAACGATTTCAATCAAAATTGACAAAAAGAACTACATTGACAAATTATTAAAAGATTCATAATTAAATTAATCAAATTAAATAAAATAAGATTTAATTAATATCAGATTTACATCTTTTTTATTTATTTATAATTATCCTAGAATTTAGGGAGCGAGACAACAAATCCATTCATCCACCAAATCAAAGTACGTAACTTTTGGAGTGTGTCTGCTTTTGTAGGGTCCGCAGGAGTGGGCTCACGGGGCATGATTTTTCAAGAAAAGTGACTTTTATGGAACATTTTCGGAAACATCGCCATTTCAGAGATTTCTTTTCAGTTTCTTTTCTCTGATTTAGGAAATTGGCCCCGTCAACCTTTTGAAGTAGCATCTGCAATATTTTTTTAGATAGATGCACTTAAAATACTAAAATTTATCATGAAAATATAACTGAACCATAATTTTTTTAAGAAGTAATTAAATTTTAAATTTATCGAATTGATGCAATCAAGTCAATTTGTCTTCTAAATAACAATGATGACATGAATTTTTTTTTTTTAATTTTCTCTCTCCTAAATAGCAATGATGTGACTCATACACGAAACATAACGCTAAAATAATGTCATTTTGGTCCAAATCTAAAATTTTAATACATTTTATTTATATTATATTAAAAAATAAGGTAACTTCAAATAAATACAGAAAACGGAAAGAAAAGAAGGAAAATACAGTCGAGGACAATGTGGTCCAAATTTGATTCTTTTTAATACAAATGTAATTTAAATTATTTAAAAATAAGCTAACTATAAAAAATACAAAAAAGAAGAAGAAGGAAAACATAGCTCCCCACCACCAGAGGGAAGGGCCAGCAAGGGTCGCCACAAGTCTAAATTTTTTGTAGTGAAGCATGCATGTTAGTGACATTTCATAGAACCTTCCTATGATATACGACCACCATTGTCGTATATTAATCAAATGTCCTCCACCATTCCTTAATAGATTACCACTTTTGGTAGCAGCATGTAATAACCTTCTTTTGTCATCCGTAAAACAATTTCTAAGCATTTTTGCTTTCATCTAAATTTTAATACCACAAAAATCTCAAATTAATGCACCCGTGCCATATTTATCTAAAAATTATTTTGTGTCACAAAAAATCCCAAAACAGTACATTTGTACCACATTTACGCTAAATTAATTTTTGTGTTACAAAAAATCTCAAATTAATATATTTATATCATATTTATCCCAAATTGACTTTTATATAACAAAAAATCTCAAAGATTGGTAATTTGGGATAAATTTAGTATGGATGTACCAATGTTGAATTTTTCGTGACATGAAAGTAAACGTGACTGTACCAATTTGGGAAAAGAATTAAAAAAAACAGATTCTATTGTCCGGTTGAGTGGTCATCCCATGTACGCTGGAGGCTCCATTTGGTTCAAACTGTCAATAATTTGGTTCCACGTGGCATGTTGTTGTGGTTGTGTTGGCAATCGAGCAGCATTACTTCCATTGTTTCCTGTGGAGAGACAGAGGGAGAGAGAGATTTAGGCTGCATTCGTTTCACGGAAAATGGGCCATTTCCGGAAAATATTTTTCCAGAAGTCATTTTCCGGAAAATGGCTATATTTTCCGGTGTTCGGCTAAAACTTAAATTTTGAGTGGAAAATATTTTCCACCGTTCGTTAACTAATTTAATTGTTTAGAAAAAATTATCAAAAAATTGAATTTTAATTGACCAAAAATATTTGTATTTTTAAAAATACAATTTTTATTATCTTCCACCGTTCATTTATTTTTTCTTTCTTTTTCTTTTTATTTTTTCCTTTTCTTTCCCTTTCCTTCCTCCTTCCTCTTCCTTCTTCCTCCTCCTTCCTCCTTCTTCCTTCCTCCGCCACCGCACGCCTGACGATGGCTAATTGCCCGACGGCCGACCAAGATCCGGTCGCCAGATCCGGCGAGCTCGAGGCTCGGCTGATCTCGCCCGAGCTCTCCGGAGGTTCACCGGGCTATGGCGAGCCGCGAGCTCGCGGACCTCCGGCAAGCTCGGGTGAGGCCCGAGCCCCGCCCCACCGGATCCGGCGAGGCTAGAGCTCCACCCCAAGCCGGCGAGGCTCCGCCTCGCTCGATCTGGCGAGGCTCAAGCTCACCGAGCTCGGGCGAGTTGGGCTTCCACAGATCGGGCTAGGAGGAGCCTCGCCGGCCCGGGGCGGAGCTCGAGCTGGCTCGCGGCCGGTCGCTGGTCACCGGTTGCCGGCCGCTGTCGGGGCCGGCCATCGTCCAAGCTAAGGAAGAAAGATGAAAAGGGGAGAAAGAAAAAAAAAAAAGAAAAAGATATAAGGCAGAAGAAGTTATGGAAAATGTTTTCCACTTTTCAGAAGTGGAAAACATTTTCCTTATCTTTGAAGGTGGATTTTACTATTGAGGAAAACATTTTCCTTAAGAAGTTGATTTTTTGTGAAATGAACACTGGAAAATCCGGAAAACATTTTCCTGGAAGTCATTTTCCGTGAAACGAACGCAGCCTTAAACGATCAACATTTTGATGCATCTAGACATGGATCTCGTGTAGACATGGATCTCGTGTAGACATGGAACTGAGCTATTAAAGAATTCAAAAATAGGTCCTGAAATGCAAATGAAGAACCGCGAGAGGGCTTCCCTTCCCCCAACACCAAAAAAATCGACGGGAAGGGCGATGGTGGGTGATGGCCGGTTGTGGGTCAATATTACGAGGGTCATCAGGCCCCGGCCGTCGCATCGTTTTGACTTCCTTTTCCTTTTTTATTTTTAATTTGGTATAAATAATCTTTATATTTAAAAATCATATTTGGTTCAAAATAATATTGTTTTAGCCTTATCTTTCATATTTTAGCCATATTAATGCTGCGTATGAGAGAAAAAATAATATGAAAGTCATCTCAGCATTTTTTATTAGTCAAATTGGACAAAATTAACAGAAGGACTTGATCATACTCTTTATAATTTTTAGTACTCAATTACAAGACAAATTTTAGGACCTATTCTTAAAAATAAATGAGCTAGTTTTTTCCCCTTTGACGCAAGTTTAAGCTAAATCCTTTGAGCTCGATCTCCGGTCGATGGGTGACATGCTACAGTGATCATCTATGCGTGGCTTTGAACAAGTGACAGAAAATTCATTAATCACTTCTAACCACACGTGGACTACAAATTGTAATAACTAAGGAATGCGTGTTATAGTTTGTTGATTAAATATACGTGCTCTACATGGATGCTAGGAAAATTGGAGGTGAATTAATATGGCTCTCCATCAAATTAATGATGAAGAGATGATTTATTGTTGCATTTTCGTGAGAACTCTTAATCTTCGATAGTTGTTCAATTGCTTAAATAAAAATTATGAATTAGTTTTTCACAATGTGGATTCATATATATTCAACAATATAAAATATCTAACTTACAAATTGTAGAAGACCGTCAAGCAACCTTCACAGAAACCAAATCTTGCCAAATACCTCATCCATAGTCGATTATAGCCAGTGAAAAGGCAACCAAAGATCTATTTTAATTACTTCATCATTGTATTTCGTGCTTTTTGAGACATTATAGATTATAGTTACAACTAAGGCTCCGTTTCTTTTGCAAAAAATAAATAACTTGAGAAACAACTTTCTAAAAATAATCCCTTATATCTCTTAAAATAATTAGACCATGGAAAAAATTTTCATTATCATTAACAATTTATGCCTAACCATCTTTGTAAAGGATGAAAATATTTTTCATTCATTTATTTTTGTAAGTGATATAAGTGATCGTTTTAGGAAATATTTTTCAAATAATTCATTTTCACGAAACAAAAATGGAACCTAATTAAGTATTGAATTGCACCATGGTATAGCTTACCACCCAACCTAGAAAAAGTTACAGAGATTGATTCAAACTCTTTTAATGGAAACAACATAAATAGTTGTAAAGAATTTTCAATTTTATCACACGTGATCGTAATCTCCATCTGTTGCTTTTTTGTGGAGCTAAGGTTCAAAATAGAGAAGAAAGAGGTTCAGGCGCCTCTTGAACTTATGATTTGTGCAATCGGATTATTAAACTTGTAAAGATTTTCTGATAAAGTTTCTTTAGGCCTTTTGCTGACCCAATTAAGCGCTAAAAATTGAATACTCAACTATTATTAAGGCTAAGCTTGTTTGATAAGCTTAACGTGGATTGACTTGGAAGATCAATTAAATCAAAATTCCAGCTTACGTGATGGGTAAGGGATTTTTTCCCCCGCATAACCTACCAACATATACTGGGGCTCCAAAGACGTATCGCCGGCGTTGGGCGATCCCATGACTGCGTTAAACTGTAAATTATACCTAGAGGTGGGTGAACTCCAATGTGGATTGGCTGGCTTAATTAATTCAGTAGAAAAATAACCGATGGTAATTAGAATCTTGCCGCATAGAATTTACTATAATAAATGTCATCATTATATTTCGGCGAGAATTCAATTATATTCAGCTATCACTTTGTAATCGTCATCAAACAACTTTATATTTCAAGTTTTGAGGATTAAGACTTTAAACACTTAAATTTTCGACATTTATTTTTTAGTTTTACCAAGCGAGCTGCAGTCTCCCTGATCCCTCGATCTTGATTGTAGAACATATGTACAAGATAAAGCCCTTCAAGGATCACATAAGCAAAGGTAGGTCAAATTTAATCTTCGCTTACCTACGGTCTCATCGCTCGACGAAACTCGAACTACCACGACCGCTCAAGGGAGCTGCAAATGCTCAAAGGAGCTCAAAGCCTAAGGTCGGCTTTTTCCATGCCACAAGCCTGTTTATGTTTGTTCTGAGCATTGTGGGTATGGATGAATTGTGGTTATTTGTCTATAGACACGAGAAAATTTCCATGGTCCAGTGTTGCACCGTACATGTACATAGACTTGAGGAGGGGCTAGTCAGGGCTGTCGTCCCTTCGGGAGCATTTACCCCTGCACACCTACGATTTTGATTGGTGTTCTTGTAAAATTTACTTCTGCTACTTTTGATAGTCGTTACTAATTTGTAACTCTAACTTCATTATAAAACTAACAGTCTCGATGATTAGAGAATATCGCGGGAACTTGAGCATCTTACTTTAACAATGCCTTGGTGTTCTGAAAATAGTTTCATTGCCTATGCATTCCTTACATGTGAAAAAACCAGAGAACTCTTGAAGAAAGATGTTAAGAGAACTGAAGCAGAGAGACAATTTCCGATGAAAGAATCAGTCAGCTTAACAAGGCGTTAAATGAAGCCGAACAATGCACAGATGAGTACAATTAGCAATGATGACATGGTCCAATAGATAAGTAACTAATATGGCCTCATCTATGTAAAAATTGCCATCGCTTCTACCGGACAGTAGTAATCCAAGGATCCTCTTACCCAATGGCGACAGTAACAACGATCAAACCAAGCCTGGGCTTCAATTTTATTATTATTATTATTATTTTTTATTTTATCTTTTCTCATTTTTTTTGAGGGGGTGGTGGGTGGGGAGTGTTTTCTGAAAGCCTGGATTTCAATTGGAGGTCCATCTAACTGTACAATTCTGATGCCTCTCCTCCTGAAGAAGAAACCCTACTACATCACTGCCTTTACCTTGAGCCAGGCATTAACAACTTTGATGGTGCCTAACATGACCGTCATCCCACCGTGGGGTCTGAAAGGACGTGTCATCATCTATGGTAGGTCTGACCACAAGGAATTCATCGCATCAAAGTCGACGTGTAATTCTTCCATCGCGTAAGCGCGTTCAGGACAAGGGGCGATCGGGGAGTGATTGAACATTTGGCTATGGATGTCAGGGGACCGTATTGGCGGCCCGAAAGAATCAATTCTAATATCTCCCTGAGAAAATAGACCACTCAAAGGGTCTGCAGATATGGGCTGACGTTCAGTGGGAGGAGCATTTTCATCAACTGGAAACGCCATTGTATCCTCACAGTTGGTATTTTGTAATTGTCCTGGCAATGGCAAATCAGCTGCACCATTATGTCCTGGAGAAAGAAGTTGAACATTAAAAGTGATTAGTAAACATGGGTCGACATGAGCACAGGTGTGTGGTCTCATGAATTATTTTCCAATGAATGGCCATGAGCTTTTACCTTTTTGGAAGCTTAATAATGAGTCACGGTGTGGTTCAAAGGTAGGAACATTTCCATTCCATGTATAGTCCATTTGGCTTGGTGAACTGATCACACGGCTAGGCACGGTTGGTTGGGAAGCGAAATCCTCGGACTGGCCGACAGTAACAATAGTATTATTTCCTATAGGAAATGGAGCACTCGAGCAGTATGTAGGTATGGGCAGATGCGGAGCGAGAACACTTACATTAGCTGGAGACTTCATTGGATTTCCAATATAGGTATTTTGGGGCTGTACTGGCGATGGCGAAGCAGTTAGACCATTATGTCCTGGAGAAAGAAGTAGAACATTAATGTGCTTAGTAAATATGGGCTGACATGGGCACGGGTGTACAATCTTATAAATTTTGTTCAAATGAAGGGATAGGAGCATTCACCATTTGGGAAGCTTAATAATGAGTCATGGGGTAGTCCAGAGGGAGGAACATTTCCATTCAATGTATAGTCCCTTTGGCTTGGTGAACCGATCACGTGGCTAGGCATGGTAGATTGGGAAGTGAAATTCTGGGACTGGCCGAAAGTAGTAATAGTATTATCTCCGGTAGAAAATGGAGCACCCAAGCAGCACGTAGGTATGGGCGGACGCGGAGCGAGAGGAACACTTCCATTAGCTGGAGACATCATGGGATTTCCAAAATAGGTATTTTGGGATTGTACTGGTGATGGCGAAGCAATTACATCATTATGTCCTGGAGAAAGAAGTAGAACATTAATGTGGTTAGTAAATATGGGCCAGAATGAGCAGATGTGTGATCTTATAAATAAAAAATAAAAAATTCCCATGAATGGTTACGGGCCTTTACTATTCCTCACCCTGCACATCTCTTTAATTTTTCTTGTCACTGATCTTTGTAATCTTTTAAGTGCTTCAATTGACCCTTTCCCTTCATAGATTGAACATTTTACATCTCAATTTTAGATATATAAGTTTAACCAACATAACTTCTTTTCTAACATGATCTTTCAGTCACCATTTGATAAAAATACCCATACAAACACGTCACCATGTGCTTATTATATCTATTCATATCTAACTAACTTTTTAATTGCATTTTAATTGATTGGACTAAACACATACATACATACATACATACATACATACATACATACATACATACATACATATGGCCATATGGATAGAGTCTATTGAATGAGGCTCAGTTTGCAATAATCACATCTCACAGAATATATCTCTTTTTGATCAATTAGCATTAAGATATTTAATATTCTCAACATTGCATGTCCTTATTGGTCATTTTGTTACTTTGACTCCTAAATCTTTCATGTCCAAATTGAAGTTGCATCTTGAAACGAACCTTGACAAAATGTAAGTACTTAACTATTGCCCTTTGCCTTTGTACTTAATCTATTATATTACTGCTTTCAGTAGTGACTGCGACAATCTACTTCTTGTTTGTTCATCATCAGTAAAAATTATTTCTCGGCATTTTCAAATGCAAGTTCAATTGATGGGGTAGCTGGACAAATTAATGTCTTCAGATAACGCGGAACCCAAATCATTAGGATCTGAAACATATGTTGCTTTTATGTATTAAAGCTCAACAATCAAGTGGAAAGTCCTACTTTCTATTATTATTTCACAGGCCACATCTTTGTATGTGCTTATTGTTAAAGGAATAAAATAGAGTTCAAAAGTACAGTTGAATTCATCGGTCGATGACAAGAGAAGAGTTAAACCGAGGAAGTTGCGAAGCAGAGGAATAAAACAGAGTTCAAAAGTACAGTTGAATTCATAGGAGGAAAGATGAGCTGGCGATCCGGCTGAACCGATGAGTGGCGATCCATGACATCAAAACCTGGATCAAAGAAATCGATCAAGCTAACTAAAGGAGCTGCACAATAAGAAGAAATGAACGTGGTTTTCATATTAGTTGTTCTGTTGTAACGGTTTTGTACTAGAGGTTGTTAAACAAATAGTGAGTATAAAAAAGGGTAAGTGAAGAAGAGAGATAATGCTCTTGTTCATTCTTCCTTTTCACTTCGATTCTCCTCGATTCATCAAGTAGCTTTCCGCAACTTCGTATTCAACAATGGCGAAGTCATGTAAAGATGAACCAGAAGTTCTGAAGAAGAAATAATAGAGTTGAGGTATTATCATTGATTGTTCTGAAGCAAAATTCCTTCATATAAACAGGTCTTGTTCTATCTCTCGATTCTTCTCATGGTATCAGAGCATGTAATCCTGGGAATAATAGATCTGATATGTTCTTACTGCAAGACACTATAAAGATCTTGTTGTTTCTTAGTTAGCTTACCTTAAGAGTTTACTGGATTGTTTCTTCGAATCTTTGAAGTCTCTGAACAGATAAGAATGGCAACCAGAGTGCAGAAGTATCCATTTCCTATCCATGTGAATATAGCTAACTTCGTTACCATCAAGTTGAATGAAGAAAACTTTCTGTTGTGGCAAACACAATTCAACAGATTTATGAAAAGCCAAGATCTGATTGGCTTTATTAATGGTGAAACAATACCTCCTAATCAAACGATACAGACTGAAATCGGGGAAGTAATGAATCCTGATCACCTGGATTGGATAAAAACTGATTAGCTTATATCATCCTGGATAAGTGGTGCAGTATCAGAAAATATTCTAAGTCTGATAATTGGCTTAGAAACCTCATTCGAAGTATGGAAGGCTCTCATAAATAGATTTACACAGAAGTCTGTTGCAAAGGAATTTGAGTTAAGAGGGAAATTACAGGCTTGCAGAAAAAGAAACATATCATTAAGCGAGTATCTTCGAGAATTCAAAACCATTTGTGATCAATTAAATGCAATTGGAAAGCCTGTTGATAATATAACCAGAATGTTTGGCATACTTGAAGGGTTAGGTTCTGAATATGAAACTTTCAGGACAACCATGTATTGTCTTAAACCTCAGCCAGAATACAATGAGGTTATCTCACAACTTGAGAGATTTGAAACCAGATTGCAGACATATTCTGTGAATGAGTACAATTCTAACCTGGCCTATTATGGTCAAAGAAGAACTGGAACGAATCTACAGAAAGTTAACTCCAGAAATCAAAGAGAAAATATTCAAGGGGAATTTAGCTATGGCAGAGGTCAGTCTTTCAATAGAAGGGAATATGGAATCAATTTTCCAGAAGCAGGAAGAAATCAACAAAATAAAATGAATAACCCGAATTCACCTCAAGAAGGACAAAGTTAATAAGGATAACTGGTCTAACTATGGACAAGGATTTAGACCATATTCAAGTTCTTCACATAGGTATCAAAGTGTTAGGTCTTATCCATTACAAGGTTCAAATGGTGATAGACAAACACAGATTACAAAGCCTATAAGTAATGGTCCTCTGCAATGCCAGATCTGTAAGAAGTCAGGTCATACAGCAATCAGATGTTGGTATAGATTTGATAACTCGTACGGGCGGATGAAATACCAACTGCATTGGCAAATTTCACATTGAAGAACCCTATGGTTCGAATGGTATCCAGATATGAGGGCCACTTCACATATTACCTCAGAACCTGTTATGATTCGAAACTACAATACATATAGTGGTAATGACACTGTCATGATAGGAGATGGATCTCATTTATCGATTTCATGCATTGGCAATGGAATATTGAATACAGAAAATAGCAAATTACCACTGAATGATGTACTAAATTGAATACATAAAATAGCAAATTACCACTAAATGATGTACTAATAGTTCCTGCAATAAAAAAGAATCTTCTATATGTATCAAAACTAACAGATGACTATCCCTGCTCTTTTATTTTTGATAAACATGGGGTATATGTGAAGGACAATCACAATCATACAACAGTAAAGCTGGGAAAGAAGGTCAAGGGGCTATACTAGGTGGAGCCTAAAGTTGCAGAAGTCTTCTTCACCCAGACTCAACAGGAAATAGGAGAAGATGTCTAGCATCAAAGACTCGCTCACACCAATCTAAAAATAGTGAAGATTCTACAGAAACAACATCTCATCCAGTATAGTTCTAAAGTTCAAAATATATGTAGTAGCTGTCAAATTGCTAAGAGTTCAGCACTGTCTTTTTCTTGCTCAGACCATATCTCTAATGTTTCTCTAGAGAGAATACATTGTGATGTATGGGGACCATCACCAATTCAATCTATTCAGAAATTCTCCTACTATGTCATCTTTGTGGATGATTTTTCTCGATATAGCTGGATATATCCAATGAGACAAAAGTCGAAGTTTATGATGTGTTCATTATGTTTCAGAGATTTATAGAAAATCAGCTTAATCACAAGATTAAAGTTTTCCAGAGTGATTGGGGAGGGGAGTTCACTAGTAATAAGTTCCAAAACCATCTACAAAAGTGTGGAATTAAGCAGACTATCTCATGTCCTCATACACCAGAGCAAAATGGTGTTGCTGAGAGGAAACATCGACATGTGACTGAATTGGGACTAGCAATGATGTATCATGCTAAAGTACCACTGAAATACTGGGTAGATGCATTCAAAACAGCAGTTTATGTTATCAATCTTCTTCCCATCACAAAACTGCATATGCATTCACCTCACTATAAGCTCTACAATAAGACACCAGATTATTCTCATCTTCGAGTTTTTGGATCAGCATGTTATCCATGTCTCAGGCACTACACACAACATAAATTTGATCCTAGATCTCTTACATGTATCTTTCTTGGATATAGTGAGAAGCATAAAGGATACAAGTCTCTTACCGACTAATGGAAGAGTATACATCAGCAGACATGTAATATTTGATGAGAAATTCTTCCCTTTTACTCATACAATAAATACTGAGTATCAGCAGGGATCTGAATTATACAAACAGTGGATAAACGAAGTATTGTCTTCTACTTCAAACTCTACTAAATAGGCTCAGTCACAAGACAACATATCGAGGGAATATTTGCAGCCTACCGATTAACTCCAACAACTCCGAAATACGGGACAATGAGATCGTACAGCTTAATCCTGCAAATATATCACAAATACATATGATACCCGATAGAGATGCGAGATTGATGTTAATAATGCTCCCAGTTGTATTGAATCTCATCAGACATCTCCAAGCATAGAAGAACAAGTGCCTACAAATCCAGAGCCTGTTTCAACATCAACTACTAATATAGAACAAATCCAAATTGGTTCTGACACTGGAAATGTACAAGGTACTTCTTCAACTCATCCTATGCAAACTAGACTTCGATCTGGAATTGTTAAAGCAAATCCTAAATATGCATGTCTAGTTGAGTATCAGATTCCTGTAGAACCAAAATCAGTAAAGTCTGCTTTAGCAGATAGAGGATGGCATCAAGCAATGAAGGATGAAATGGATGCTTTATATCAGAATAAAACTTGGGAATTGGTTCGTAGAAATGATCATATGAATGTAATTGGTTGCAAATGGGTGTTTAAGACAAAACTTGCACCTGATGGGAGCTTAGATCGACTCAAAGCTAGGCTTGTTGCTAAAGGCTTCCATCAAGAAGAAGGACTTGATTTCACAGAAACCTTCAGCCCTGTAGTGAAGCATGCAACAATTCGAATAATTCTATCAGTAGCTTTGACGAAACAGTGGAGAATTCATCAATTAGATGTTAAAAATGCCTTTTTACATGGAACCTTAAGTGAAATGTCTATATGGAGCAGCCTCCAGGGTTTAAAGAATCACAAAAGCCTCACCATGTTTGTCTTCTTCGAAAGTCACTCTATGGTCTGCGCCAAGCTCCTCGAGCCTGGTTTGATAGGTTTAGTAGCTTTTTACTCGAATATGGATTCTTTCGCAGCTCCACCGATCCTTCTCTATTCATCCTACATACTGAAACAGAAACCATTCTCTTATTACTGTATGTAGATGATATTATTCTAACTGGAAGTTCCTCCCAAATGCTTTCCAATTTCATCACTTCTCTAAGTATTCATTTTCATATGAAGGATCTAGGCTCTTTACACTATTTCCTTGGCATTGAAGCTAAACGAACTTCTAATTACCTATTTCTCTGCCAAACTAAATATGCTCTAGACATTCTCACCCGAGCTCATATGCTAGAATCCAAACCAATTTCAACTCCTCTTTCATTAAAGCCATCTGTTTTAATCAATGACTCTATACCTTTGAGTAATCCCACCGAGTACAGAAGCCTTGTTGGAGGTTTGCAATACCTCACATTAACCAGACCAGACATTGCTTATGCCACAAATATACTCTGCCAGAAAATGCAGCAACCTACAATTGCAGACTTCAACAGATTAAAAAGAGTCTTACGATATATAAAAGGTACTATAAAGCTTGGCTTATTCATTCATTCTCAAAGTACTATGCATCTCTATGGTTATTCAGATGCAGACTGGGCAGGGTGTGCAGAAACCAGAAGATCAACAACAGGTTTCTGCACCTATCTTGGATCCAATCTTATATCCGGGCAGCAAAGAAACAGCCTACGGTAAGCAGATCCTCTACTGAAGCTGAATACCGTGCTCTTGCATCAGCTACTGCTGACCTAACTTGGATCAGTTTCGTATTAAGAGATGTTGGTTGTTCTCTTAATCCTCCTATTCATCTGTACTGTGACAATAAATCAGCAATTTCTCTTACTCTCAATCCTGTCTTACATGCTCGAACTAAACATATTGAAGTGGACTTTCACTTTGTTCGGGAAAAAGTATCCTCAGGGTCATTACTGGTCAAATATGTTCCAAGTTACTGCCAACTAGCTGATATTTTTACAAAACCTCTCACAAGGAGAGCACACTCTTATTTGCGAACCAAATTGGGAATCTGTACTCTATCCATTCCCGATTTGAGGGGGGATGTTAAAGGAATAAAACAGAGTTCAAAAGTACAGTTGACTTCATCGGTCGATGACAATAGAAGAGTTACACTTGAGGAAGTTACTGAAGCAGAGGAATAAAACATAGTTCAAAAGTACAGTTGAATTCATAGGAGGAAAGATGAGCTGGCGATCCGGCTGAACTGATGAGCTGGCGATCCATGACATCAAAACCTGGATCAAAGAAATCGATCAAGCTAACTAAAGGAGCTGCACAATAAGAAGAAATGAACGTGGTTTTCATATTAGTTGTTCTGTTGTAACGGTTTTGTACTAGAGGTTGTTAAACAAATAGTGAGTATAAAAAAGGGTAAGTGAAGAAGAGAGATAATGCTCTTGTTCATTCTTCCTTTTCACTTCTGATTCTCCTCGATTCATCAGTAGCTTTCTCTGCAACTTCTGTATTCAACAATGGCAGAAGTCATGTAAAGATGAACCAGAAGTTCTGAAGAAGAAATAATAGAGTTGAGGTATTTTCATTGATTGTTCAGAAGCAAAATTCCTTCATATAAACAGGTCTTCTTCTATCTCTCGATTCTTCTCACTTATAGGTCGAGATAATTTTGTGTTTGGCGTACCGTCAGCAGTGGGGTCCGCATTTGCCGGAGGAGCTTCCAGACCAACTGGAGGAGCACAAGTACTTGGAGACATTCTATGTTGAGCAGGCGCGGGTTTTTGAGTTTGTTGTTCAGAGACTTGAGATGGAAAAGAGCTTGCATGGTTCTGGAGGAAAAACACAGTACACCGCTTAATCTGGAGTAATGTTGCATTCCATTGGACGAATTTGCACTCAGAGTAAACACGTATGCGCATGACAGAGAAAGAAGAATAAAGAATAACATTGAAAGAACCTCAATTCACTTTAGGCCTATTGCCACCCATTTCTCCACCACACGAAGTTCAGGTGCTCCAAAGATGCAATGGAGAGTACAATCAAGGCAAGGGTCCTCAGGGAAAAGATGCAAAGTTGATTGAGAAAGGACCAGTGAATAATTAAAACACACATCAACTTGTATCATGCAAATAATTAAGATCTTCATAGTTCTAGAGTCATGGTTGCAAATTGTCATGGATGACAGCAAATCAATGGCTGAAAGTGCTCTCTACAGAAGGCCACTTAGATTTACAGGGTCACCATCCTCAACTCTGTATCGCAAAGAGACAAAGCTCAAAATCACTAGCATCTAGATTTTCATTTTGTTCTCTCCACAGGCACTTCATATGACTTTTACCGACAAATAAAAAAACAAAGCATTTAAATGTCCAACCAACTCCCCTTTTCAAATTTCCATATCTCTGATCAAATCTAATAGCTATTAAGCCACACCGCTACAAGTAAACTCAAATTACTGATGACACATATAATATGAGACATAGTATATGAACTCAGCATGATGGTGTGCACTGCAGGGACTAGCTTGACAAAACTCAGAGGAGCTCCTTAGTTACTTACCTTCTCTCGGGCAGAAAGTGGACCAGTAGCAGAATATACCACGTCATTGATTAGGCCGGTTGGTTGATGATCAGTGCTGAATACAGCAGCATCCTCCCTCATGACTTTAGGATTCTCCGAATGAGTTTTCAAGTCTTTGCACTTCATTGCATGAGCCATGAGTTGTTCCCAGTTCTTCAGTGTTATGCTCTTTCCAAGTATCTATGATGAGTGAACACGCAAGACTTACAATATCGGTAGTCAATCAAACCATAATTGGGAATCATTAACTAAGTGCTTACCTCTCTCGGCTTCTTCAAGTCTGTAGACCGGTGCTGTAGAAAGTCCCCCACTGTATATATTCCGGCTTTATTCAATTTTTGGTGAGATTTCCCATCTTTGGCAATCTTCTCCAGCCTCCAGATCTCATCATTAAATGCAGGTGGATGATGTTTCTTGTTTGCTGTAAATGAAGAGGACATATACAAGTAAGGTCCTTGTCCCTGTTAGATTGATGAGTACCTTCGATAGGCGTGCGAGACCCTCTCCCGAAACTGATTCGAAGTGTCAACATTTTCTAATAACATAGAAACAGATCATATTTTATTTATCAAAATTTGCAGACATTTTAAAGGAGTATGGGATTATGCTTTCTCAAAGAAAGATGAATATTGCCCAAACATATATCGAATTTCTTGTTTTACACCTTAATAAAGGAACATATTATCCAGGGCCATACATTGCTCAGGAATTACTAAAGTTACTAGAAGAAAACTTTATGACAAAACAAGTTCAGCAATTTGTTGGGATAATTAATTATCTCAAATACCTTATTCCCAACATTGCAAAATTGTCGATTCCACTACAATTAATGCTAAAGAATAATCCTTCACCTTAGGAAAAACCCCATATTAAAGCAGTCGCTGAACTTAGGAGATCATGCAAACTCTTTCTCCGTTACAAATCCCATCAATGGAAAAGAAAATTCTCCAGACAAATGGTAGTGATGAATACTGGGCAACCATCCTGTTCAAAGAAGCTGAGGGTAAGCGACACCTGTGTGCTTATAAAAGTGGAAAATTTTCCCATGTTCAAATGCATTATCATTTCACTTTCAAAGAAATTTTAGCGGTAAAAAATGGAAAAAAAAAAATTCAAGTCCCATCTCATCGGCCATCACTTCTGGTGAAATTGGATATGGCATCTTTTCCTCGATAATCAAGTTCAAGCAAAAGTAGATTCCACATTTCCAACTACTTCGATGGGCTAAATGTTTTTGAAGCACTCATTTGAAACCAAATATATTGCTGGAAAAAAAATGTGCTTGCTAATTTCCTATCAAAACCAAAGGCATCAGCAGAAATCAACTTGTACATCATGAGGCATGCCTTCCATACTTTTCACCACAACGAAAAGTATAAGATCGAAAAGATATGAGATTGGCCAAGCTGGCAATACTCCTAGGAGATTATTGAGTAGATCCAAAATGATAGCCTCACTGAAAATCTAGAAAACCTTTTGTGGCAATGTCACATAGAGCTATTTTGAATCCATGGAGTTTTGATCCTTTACCCCACTAGACTAAATTCCAGTTACCCGTTCATACACCCTCTAATCTGGAAGGAAGATGACTTCCTTGATCAACTTCGATGGTTGTTATGGTACTTAACCAATAAGTACTTAATAATTATTGAGATTCCAATCAGAAGGTTCATTGCCAATATGAGGCTTGACCAAAATATTGAAAAGGAAAATGACAAAAACCTTTTGGCTTTCCTTAATTGGTTCTATCTTCCTACTCATTGGAAGCACCTTCTACAACAAGAGCTAAGAATTGTCTTACTAGACCCGAAGATCCACACTGTTGTGTTTTTTAGACGACCATGGGCTTTTGTACGAAACAATTGCCCCATTGCTAATGCGCCATAGAGTATAGGAACTACATCCTATAAATCTTAGCCGCACAAATCCTTTCCATGCCCTGTTGGTTGCTATGAACACCAATATCAAGAGCTTTAGAGAAGAAAACAAGACCATCCCTGAGGACATGTAGAATTACATTGTACCCACTGCATGGAATCATTATGACATTGCACCAGAAGCTAGGAAGCACTCAAAGAATTCGAGCAAGTAAGGACACTTCCATAACATGAGCATGAACCCTGCATAATTATCTCAAGACCTTTATGCCCAATGGGAGTCCTATCTCTCAAGATCCTTATGATCAAGGACCTTTGTCCTTATTCCGAGGGATTGACACATCTTACTATGCTCAACCATCCAATTGGCCTCAACCAAATTTGTCTGCCGACACTCCAAGATCCTCTAGGACTTATGAAGAAGCACCTTCATGCAAACATGTGAAATACTCGAAGCCCCTCTAATATACGACTTGCAGAACTTGAACAGAAATACGAAGAATATCTTCTTGCAAAAATGCATAGTTCGATAACTTAGATTATGAGTACAATGCCTATGACGGGAGAGATTGTTGACTGTACTAAGTCATTATAGCAAATTACTATAGTAATAGGTTAGAGAAATCACTGTTCACTTGTCATTGTTCATATCATCTAAAATAATTCCTGACCGAATTTTCCAGAGCCTTTGTTTGTTTTAGGACTCGTGAGCTTGATCCTTGTTTGTTTGTGACCTCTTAATGCCTATAAAAGGCAAAGAAGATGTAATGTGTTAGGCAAAGTCTCCTAAAGTAAAGTGAGTGTTTGCGAAAACTCTCAATGTCTTTCTTCTAAACACTTTTTCTTGTCCAGCTTGGTAGGATCCTCTGAGAAATGTAGTTTGGATAGTTAGAAATGTTACCATCCTAGCATCTCTGAGTATCTCTAGCCTCTGAACTAAATTTCTGAGTAGTTTGCTACTAAAAGGCTGTCCCTGAAAGGCTTGAACTAGAGGTTCGACGATATACCTACAAAAACTTAGTCTTCCTAGTTCTAAGCTTAGGTCCATTCAATGGTACCACTATTTAGGGTTTTACTTTCCGTTTGTCATGTATATACCAATATGTAGTCTTCTTCGTAAGATTAATTAAATTTAATATAAACTAACGTAGAGTAAATTTAAAATAAATGCACCAGTTTAAAGTTTTTGATAGTGAAAAATTAGTTTAAGGTAAATTATTAATTGTCTTTGTATTGTATTGCGATCTAAAGTATTTTAATCCTACAGCTTAACCAAATTATTAGGTTTCGTAGCTGCATGTTAATGTAATGCTAAAATTAGTTACAGAAGCTTTGTTTAATACAGCTTTTTTTTTTTTTTTCCTGTTCTTCTCGATGTAATGTGTTGAGAGTTTGTACGGGGTGAACAATACAATAAGGAAATAAAGAGCTTCACTGTGCCGTTAAATCCTTCTATCTGCTTCCTTTTTTTTCGAGGACACGTCCTTGATCCTAATCACCGTCCCTTTTTTGTCCAACTAATCACCGTCCCTTAACTTTTCGATTTTACCGCAGGTGCTCATGATATCCAATCGTTGCATTTTCATATGGCCCTCGTACTCTTGATTTGTGTAATCAAATCATTACACTCGTAAAAATTTTCTGATGGTCTCTCTTTAGGCCTTTTGATGACCCGATTGAGCGCTGAAAGTTGAATTCTCAACAATTAATAAAGCTAAGCTTTTTATTAAGCTTAACGTGGATTGACTTAAAAGAATCGATTAAATAAAAATTCCACCTAACGTGACAAGTAAGTGATTTTTTTTTTTTTTACCACATAAACTACTAACGGATACTAGGGCTGCAAACACCTAACGCTCGTGTTGAGTAATCCCATGACTGCATTGAACTGTAAACTATGCCGAGGGTTGGGTGAGCTCCAATGTGGAATGGCTTACTTAATTCATTTAATAGAAAAATAATAGATGGTGATTAGAATCTTGCCGCATATATTTTACTACAATAAATATTTCTGTTATATATTTTTGTGAGAATTCGATTATATTCAGCTATCACTTTGTAATTATCATCAAACAACTTCATATTTCAAATTTTCAGGATTAAGGTTTTAAAAAAATTAATTTATAATAATTAAATTTTGAACATTTATTTTTCAGTTGTACTAAACGAGCTGTAGTCCCTAATCCCGGGAAATCAATGGTTGCGTGTCCATCAATAATAGCAACAATCCATGATGTTAGGAAAAAAAAATCGGCGCAACAGTGTATATTCATTTTTGAGTGAAACAAGTTGTGGGAACAATAATGGAAGATACAATTAAGTGAATCATAGAAAATAGTGGACAATCAATATTGGGTTTCTTCTTTTTTTCCCTTTTAATTCCTTTTGTTTCTTTCCTAATTCTCCCGATCTAGTTTGGGAGCTTTGCTCTCCCAATCTTATATTTGGGAGCTTTTCTCTCTATCTAATTCTAGATTTTGGAGTTTTAATAAATACGTACACCGCATCCAGTTTCAATGGTGTGCACAGCAACTTCAAAGTCAAATCTATACTCATTCAACGTTTTCTCACTCAAAGTTTGGGCACTTCACATTGGTTATATGGCTCGCTTTCATAGGTGTTAGATCTGATATTTTTCAATATATTTATATTGTCTCCATATGTTGATAGTGTTGGGGGCACCAAACCTAGGAGAATACTGCTGAAAGGCAAAGCCATAATTACAGATGGAGATCTCAGTGTGTGCTTATCACATATGGTGTTGTGTGATTTTGTGATTGACCATTGATCCTTTTGTTTGGATCCGGTTACACATATGTTATTGAAGGATAAGCTCACGATGATCTCTGCCAATCATGCTCTAATGAAACACATTGATTTCTGGTTTTTTTTTTTTTTTTTTGGAGATCTATAGATTTGTTTTATTACTATGACTTTTGAGATTTCCTTTCATGTATCAATTTGGTAATGAATGGAAATTTGTTTTTGACCAAAAAAATTATTGAGCTTTTGGTTAGCATAGATGGACACATACATTTGATTATGTGGGACCAACGACGAGAGAACTCGAAGCACTCAATCTTGATAATTAAAAATTCGAGGATCACATAAGTAAAGGTAGATTGAGCTTAATCTTTGCTTGCTCACGGTCTTATCGCTTGACGAAGGTTGAACTACCATGACCGGCGCTCCTGGGAGCTGTGCAAATGCTAGGAGGAGCTTAAAGCTTAAGGTCGGCTTTTTCCATGCCACCAGCCTGTTTATGTTGTTCTGAGCATTTTGGGTATGGATGAATTGTGGTTATTTGTCTATGGACAAGAGAAAATTTCTATGTCCCAATGCTGCCCCGAACATGAACAGACTTGAGGAGGGGCTAGTCAAGATTGCCGCCCCCTCGAGAGCATTTAGCCCCACATACCTACGATTTTGATCGGTCTTCTTGTAAAATTTGCTTCTGCTACTTCTTCAGTAGTTACTAAATTGTAACTCTAACTTCATTATAAAACTAACAGTCTCGATATATAGAGAATATCGAGAGAACTTAGCATCATAATTTAACAATGCCGTGCGTTCTGAAAAACAGCTTCATTGCCTAGGGATAGCAGCAAACAGACAAGACCTAGTACATAGCAGTCGATGGACATAATCTAGTAATTTAATAATGCCATGCGTTCTTCCTGATGAAGAAACCCCACTGCATCACTGCCTTTATCTTGAGTCGGCCATTAACACCTTTGCTGGTGCCTAAACAGAGCCATCTTTCCATGGCGGGGTGTGAAAGGACATGTCAACATCTGGTAGGCCCGAGTATTTCGTCATATTATCTGCAACATTGAATTGCAAATTTTCCATCTCGTGATCACTTTCGTGATCACCTTCAGGTTGAGGATCACAGGGTGGTTCAGAGGGCAGAATAAGCTCATTCACTGCAGCGTCCATTTTCCTCCATGGACTGAACATTTGGTTACGCAACGCATCCTGTGAACTTATATCATGGGACTCTGTTGACGATCCACCAATAATAATACCATTATCTCCCGGAGAAATTAGACCATTCCAGTTGTTTGCAGGTATGGGCTGATGTGAAGCAGGACAAGCAAGTTCATTGGCTAAAAAGTTCATGGGATTTCCAAAAGAGGTATTTTGGGACTGTACTTTCAATGGCAAGGCAGTTACATGATTATGTCCTAGAGAAAGAATTAGAGCATTAATGTGGTTAGTAAATATGAGCCGATGTGGGCATGGCTCTAGGATCTTATAAAAAGAAATTTCGAATGAATGATTATGAGCTTTTACCATATGATATTGAGGCATGGGATGGTCTAGAGAAGAGAACATGCTCATTTACTGTAGAGTCCATTCGCCTCGAAGAACTGATCACATGGCTAGGCGTGGCAGATTGGGAATTGACATCATGAGACTGTGTTGGCAATCCGCCGGTAGTAATACCATTATCTCCTGGAGAAGTGAGACCATTCCAATTGTTTGCATATGTGAGCTGATGTGAAGAGGGACGAGCAAGTTCATTAGCTGAAAACTTCATGGGATTTCCAAAATAGGTATTTTGAGATTGTACTGGCAATGGTAAAGCAGCTACACCATTATGTCCTGGAGAAAGAATTAGAACATTAATGTGGTCAGTAAACATGAGCCGACATGGACATAGGTACACGATCTTATAAAGAAAAAAATCGAAAGAATGATAATGAGCTTTTACCACATGATATTGAGGCACAGGTTAGTCCAGAGGGGAGAACATGGTCATTTACTGTACAGTCCATTTGCCTCGAAGAATCGATCACAAGGCTAGGCATGGCAGATTGGGAATTGACATTATGGGACTGTGTTGGCAATCTGCCATTAGTAGTACCATTATCTCCTGGAGGAATTAGGCCATTCCAGTTGTTTGCATATGTGGGTTGATGTGAAGCGGGACGAGCAAGTTCATCAGCTGAAAACTTCATGGGATTTCCAAAATAGGTATTTTGGGACTGTACTGGTAATGGCAAAGCTGTTACATCATTATGTCCTAGAGAAAGAATTAGAACATTAATGTGGTTAGCAAATATGAGCCGACATGAGCAGGAGTGTATGATATTATGAAAAAAATTCGAAGGAATGCTTATGAGCTTTTACCATCTGATATTGAGGCACAGGTTGGTCTAGAGGGGAGAACATGTTCATTTACGGTAGAGTCCATTTGCCTCGAAGAATCAATCACATGGCTAGGCATGACAGATTGGGAATTGGCATCATGGGACTGTGTTGGCAATCCACCGATAGCAATACCATTATCTCCCGGAGGAATCAGACCACTCCAGTTGTTTGCATATGTGGGCTGATGTGAAGCAGGACGAGCAAGTTCATTAGCTGAAAATTTCATGGGATTTCCAAAATAGGTATTCTGGGACTGTACTGGCAATGGTAAAGCAATCACACCATTATGTCCTGGAGAAAGAATTAGAACATTAACGTGGTTGTTAAATATGAGCCGACAAGCGCAGGAGTGTACGATTTTATAAATAAAAAATTCCAAAGAATGATTATGAGCTTTTACCATCTGACATTGAGGCATAGGTTTGTCCAGAGGGGAGAACGTGGTCATTTACTGCACAGTCCATTTGCCTCGAAGAATCGATCACATGGCTAGGCATGACTGATTGGGAATTGACATCATGGGACTGTATTGGCAATTCGCCAGTAGTAATACCATTATCTCCTGAAGGAATTAGATTATTCCAGTTGTTTGCATATGTAGGCTGATGTGAAGCGGGACGAGCAAGTTCATTTGTTGAAAGCTCCATGGGATTTCCAAAATAGGCATTTTGGGATTGGACTAGCCATGGCAAAGCGGATACACCATTATATGTCCCAGAGGAAGAATTAGAACTTACTGTGGTTAGTAAATATGGCCGACATGGGCACGGGTGTAGAATCTTCTAAAAAAATTTCGAATGAATGGTTATGAGCTTTTACTACTCTAATATCATTAGCTTCAATTGACAATGGCCTTTCCCTTCACAGATTGAACATTTTACGTCTTAATTTCAGACATATTAGTTTAATCAACATAACTTCTTTTCTAATATGATCTTTCAGCCATTATTTAATAAAAATGCCCACACAAACACGATGCTGTGTGCCTATTACATCTATTCATATCTAACTAATTTTCTAATTGCATTCTAATTGCTTGCACTGAAAACATACACACATACGTACGTATGTACGTACATACATATGGCCAAATGGATAGAATGTATTGAATGAGGCTCATTTTGCAACAATCACATCTTACAGAATATGTCATTTCGTGTTCAATTTGGATTTGGATTTTAAATGTTCTCCACATTGGATGTTCTTATCGGTCACTTTGTTACTTCAACTCTTAAATCTTTCATGTCTAAATTGAAGTTGCATCTTCTAAACCAAACCTTGACATAATGGAAGTACTTGATAATAGCCCTCTTGCCTTTGTACTGAATCTATTAGATTACTGCTTTTGGTAGTGACCTGCAACGGCATACTCTTCTTGTTTGTTCATCATCAGTAAAAACTATTTTTCAGCATTTTCAGATGCAAATTCAATTGTGGGGTAGCTGGACAAATAAACGTCTTCACATAACGCGGAACCCAAATGATAAGGATCTGAAACACGTTGTTTTTATGTATTAAAGTTCAACGATCAAATGGAAAGTCCTATTATCATCATTATTTCACAGGCCCCGTCTTTGTATGGGCTTATAGGGAGAGAGAGTTTTGTGTTTCGGAGCACGTACCTTCAGCAGTGGAGCCTGCATTCGCTGGAGGAGCTTCCGGACCAACTGGAGGAGCACAGGTACTTGGAGCCATATTATGTTGAACAGAGGCGGGAATTTCAGTTTGTCGTTCAGAGACTTGAGATGGAAAAGAGCTTGAGGCTTTCCCAATTGTATCTTCATGGTTCTGGAAGAAAAACACAGTATACCACTTAGTATAATGGAAGTATTTATCTCCACTATAAAAGGTACACGCTCTGACTTCAAGCTACAATTTCCTTTTTCCGCAAGTAATGTTGCATTCCTTGGACGAACTTGCACTCAGAGTAAGCACGTATGCGCAGCACAGAGAAAGAAGAATAAAGAATAACATTGAAAGAACCTCAATTCACTTTAGGCCTATCGCCACCCATTTCTCCACCACACAAAGTTCAGGTCCTCCAAAGATGCAATGGAGAGTATAATCAAGGTAAGGGTCCCCAGGGTAAAGATGCAAAGTTGATTGAGAAAGGACCAGTGAATAATTAAAACACTCATCAACTTGTATCGTGCAAGTAATTAAGATCTTCATAGTTATAGAGGCATGGTTGCAAATCAACGGCTGAAAGTGCTCTCTACAGAAGGCCACTTAGATTTACAAGGTCACCATCCTCAACTTTGCATTGCAAAGAGCGAAAGCTCAAAAATCACCAGCATCTAGATTTTCATTTTGTTCTCTCCACGGGCACTTCATATTACTTTTACTGACAAATAATAAAACAAAGCATTCAAATGTCCAACCAACTCCCCTTTTCAAATTTCCATCTCTGATCAAATCTAATACCTATAAAGCCACACCGCTACAAGTAAACTCAAATTACTGATGACACATATAATATGGGACATAATATATGAACTCAGCATGATGGTGTGCACTGCATGGACTGGCTTGACAAAACTCAGGAGGAACTCTCCTTAGTTACTTACCTTCTCTCGGGCAGAAAGTCGATCAGTAGCAGAATATACCACATCATTGATTAGGTCGGTTGGTTGATGATCAGTGCTGAATTCAGCAGCATCCTCCCTCTTGACATTAGGATTCTCCGAATGAGTTTTCAAGTCTTGGCACTCCATTGCATGAGCTATGAGGTGTTCCCAGTTCTTCGGGGTCATGCTCTTTCCAAGTACCTATGATGAGTGAACACGCAAGACTTACAATCTCGGTAGTCAATCAAACCATAATTGGGAATCATTAACTAAGTGCTTACCTCTCTCGGCTTCTTGAAGTCTGTAGACCGGTGCTGTAGAAAGTCTCCCACTGTATATATTCCGGCTTTATTCAATTTTTGGTGAGATTTCCCATCTTTGGCAATCTTCTCCAGCCTCCAGATCTCATCATGAAGTGCAGGTGGATGATGTTTCTTGTTTGCTGTAAAATGAAGAGGACATATACAGTAAGGTCCTTGTCCCAGTTAGATTCATGAGTACCTTCTGATAGGTGTGCAGACCCTCTCCCGAAACTGATTCAAAGTGTCAACATTTTCTAATAACATAGAAACAGATCATATTTTATTTATCAGAATTTTCATTTGAGATGTAATGGTTCGTATGAAATGAAGCTCTCAATTAAAATATAGGAGACGCGATGTCTGAAACTATGTTTATTTTCAGTCATAAACTTAGGACAAGGTTTATGTAATGTAAGACCATTAAAGCTGTACATTCTCCTCTATGTTCCTTGACACGAAAGGCATCTGTTTTTGCTTCCCGGATTCGTGTATTCCCACAATAACCTGATGCCACCTTAAGCCCTATCCTAAATTGTTTATTCCTGTCCCAACTGGAATTGTCCATAAATATCAGTTCTCCCAGCTCCCCAACACCTCCCTTGAGCGTCACCAGGCGAACTCCTGTCAAAAGCGGCCCCTTTCCTTCGCGTTCTTTAACCATGAAGTTCTCAAAATCTTCTTGATCCCAGTTGTCCTTATCATCTTTGTTGAAGTCACTTTTAAGCACAACGATGTCCAACTTAATGGAGGATTCCGGGCCTGATTTAACAACTTCCCCTGTATCTGCATCAATCAAGGCAACAGAAATGCGAGCACCCCCTTTTCCTTCTAGTTTCTGTCCGGTAAATACATTTTCGGACAGTTTGGTTGGAATGTGAAGCCAGAAGTTTCTCACATCATTCTTTCTCGTAGTTTTAGCATTAGTACTGCATTCTCCGGGAAAAACAACCATTAGAAACAGGAACAGGTATAGAAGCAGAAAATTGGAAAAGTAATAACACAGAGACAAACTACCAAACATCTCACTTGGACAAGTCTTACTGCCAGAGAAACTACTAGTTTAAATAGATGCATTGTCTCAGAGAGTTTAACAATCAAATTTTTTAAAATGTAAAATAAAACCAAATATAATGCTGCACTGCTCTCAAGATACATATGATTATGTTCTAAATCGGAGCATTGACAATTTGGCGTATGACCTAATCATTCTGGCTTAGTTGTAAACTGAGCTCTGCCTGCCTGCTTTGGGGTTAGGGGTAAAGTCGGACTATTATTCCCCAAAAAATCAACAATGCATAACCAGTCAATACTACACAGAAAGCCAGCATCACAGGGAAAGAGCATTCATACCATTCAAGGTGGGGAGATTGATCATTCATGAGCTCCACTGTTTCCCTCTGTTCAAAACCACCAAGAGAAGAGTTGTCAAAGTTGGAGACATCAAATAAATGAAGCAGAAGTATATATAGCTTAGACGAACTATCCTAAGCATTTTCTTTATCCCCTTTCATTCCATGTCCATGTAAAATGTTACATGTGCTTTGGAATGGTTATGATCAGCCTTAGGTGATAAAGCCACAGTTGTGGATGTTATTGAGACAAATGAATGGAGATGGCCTCCTGCAAGTTCTGATGATCTGCTTGGAACTCAGATGGCTTTGTATGGGTTGATTGCTCCAAACTCTGGCTCTGTAGACAAAGTGGTATTTACTGGATAATCAAGGGGCTCTTTCTCTGTAAAGGAGGCTTGGAAGCTCGGGAGGAAATGTATACAAACTTACTTGGCTTAAGCCTGTATGGTTTAAGCCTAATGTGCCATAATGTGGCTTTATAACTTGGCTAGTCATTCACAATATGTTGCACATATTGGATCCGACATTGACAGCACTTGTATGCTATGCGCACAACATGAAAAATCTTGAATGCCCTTGCTTTTTTAAGTGTGTATTCTCAAAACAGATTTTGGGAACAAGTTTGACAGCTACTCCCAATTCCTAGATATGCAAGTGATTGGAAGGATGAATTTATTTGGAATGCAACGACTTATTATCTTTGGAGAGAGAGGAACTTCGCGAAGCATGAAAATGTATTACCTCAAGCTTGCCGTGATCTTGATGCAGTTGTTTTTCTTTCCCTGTAAAAGTCTCTCTAGAAGCTATGGTTCTGGATGGAAATGAGACAGTTACTGCTGATGTTAAGTGTTTGTGGAGAAATTGGTGAGTTCTTGTTGGCTAACTTTGCTGTAATCTGGTAGCATGGTTTTGTATCTTGTTTTTATGGGTAGTATTTTGCTTTTGCAATTGGTAGTGTATATGGGGAAGACTATGATTTAATGTTGTCATTTGATGTGCAGTGTACTCAGATTGAAAGTCAACTTGATGAATTATCAGGCTTTCCCATTATAATAGGTTCCTCAAAAGCATGTCCCATTGATCCGCCGGTGCTGAGTAAAAGGGCCATCGCTCAGCAGATAAATGTTACTTTAGGGATAGCAGACTGATCTTCCCCAAGAGTTCACATCGACGAGAAGGTTTGGCACCTCAACTCAGCTGCATATGTGGGACATTATGCTGCAATTAACTCATATGGGATGTGACCTCCCTTGTATTTTCTTCCACAGGTTGTCCAATAAAATGAAAATTTACTTATAAAAACAAATGTGCAAAGTTCATGCTCAATGAATGCTGTTCAAACAATAGACATACGGAAATTTTATGAACGCTGTTTATCTTACCAGTTTCGGAACAGCATTCTTCATTGAGCTCATCTGTTGCATCATCTCTTTGAGAGCATTCTCCATGGAACTACACCATGGAAATTGACATTGGGAACAACTGCAGTCTTGTGGACTTATTCGTAACAAATAGACAAATATCTAGAGGTAACACTTTAGTTACTAGTACATATGAATGTCAGACCCAATTACCAGACTCATCAGATGCATTCCCTTAACCTACTGTGACAAAGAAAAGCCAACATAAAGCAGGAAGACATATTTATGCAGTACAAAGATAACAGAAGCAAGTAAAGTTAATCAGCAGCTATCTACAAATGCACCGTCCTTTCAGTGATCAACAAAACAGAATCATGGATCAATTACTAATGATACTCAATGACATTTCTAGTTGGCAAGACGATACACATGGAAATTCCCCTTGAGGAATCAGTTGGTGCAGATTTAGCAAGAAAATAAAGAAATTATATTCACCTTTGACAGCATTCGACCAAGTCAGATTTAACACGCTCCCACTCTTCCCTGAACTCTTTCCTGACCTGAAGAGCAATAGCGAAGAATTACGTTGCAATCTGTCACGTATAAATCTCATTCAAGTTTCACATCACACGCGTTCTCATTGTCCTCCTTCAACATGCAAGTTGTCATTGACCACATTTTCCAAGATTCAAGGAAAAAATTATGTCCAAGCCACTTCATTGAAAATCTGGATCTTTTAAGTGATCCGTACTGTCCGAAACAACATGAAAAGCCTAAATCATGTTCTTAGTGAAATTGCTTCACAGGAAAAGCCTAGAACAGTCAGCGGGTCATTTTTACCACTCAAAACGATAATTTTCTACTCATCTTGCAGCAATTTCTCATGCGGATTTCTATCCGAAACTGACTGGAAGGTCAGAAATGCATACAACCGCTCCTAATTGAAGAGATCAGCAATTGAAGCACAATAAAGACTGTATTTTGTATGTCCAAGTTGGCTACTTTACTCATCTTACCACTCTCCGGACACGGTCCTCTGTCAACCAGCTCCTCGGCACAAGATTTCTCGCGGACCAACGCCATGTTTGACTGCTTGAAGATCAGGTCAGCACAAAAGTACAATCAAGATGGTACGATTTGGCAAACAGGACAGCAAAGTAACCCAGTAACAATAACAGCTCACTGGCTATGTAAAAGTTTCCAAGAAAGTTTAATTCAAATCAGGAGGAAATAATGCGATTGGCCCAGGCCGAAATCGCAAAACAGAGTCGAGACGGCAACATTGGAGGTCTTTATGCTTTGTATCTTATCCACAGCTTAATCCCACGAACAAAAAACAGAACGAAAGCGATTTAGAACTGTCACGAGGCAAAAGCTAATCAATGTTACGCTTCAACGCAGGCTTTGCCATAGTTTCACATTCCAATAATCTTCAACTCAAGAACTCTTCAATGAATATCCCTCGAGTAAAGCTAAAACGAGCACCATCATCAAATAATCGATCAAGCATCGAAATCTGGAGAGGGAAGAGCGAGCTTACTTCGTTCCAGCGGTGCGTGGCCGCTTGAGTTGACTTGGTCGACCTGAAGAAGTGGAAGCCAAAGCTCTCTTCTGCATCAACATGATTTCCCCCTTGGTGGAGCTTTTCAAGAACTTGGAAGGATCTGATCGCTGAACAAACGGGAACAGAACATAGCAGAAACGATGAAGTGTTTATGCACGAACTCAAACTCAAAGCAATGATTCGGTAATCAGTGTAGTTTTATTTCTCTGAAGGAATTAGGCCTGTCGTTCTCGAAGAAAAGCGAAGAACATTTCCCGGAAATGCTGCCGGATTAAGAAATAATTTTCTTTTCCTAGATTCTAGCAATTGACCAAGAAAAAGAAATCCTACACGCCGCTTTCAATCACACGTGGCCACTACTAATAAATGATGACGACTATAGATGTGCGTTATTAGTTATTTATTGAGAATAAATATGATAAAAGGTCGTGTGATCCCCAAATATGATCTTCTGTGGTCTTTCGATCATAAAAAAAAAGTATATATATCTAATGGTCCCTCAGTCATTAAAAAAAAAAAATATTTGCATTCAAGAAATTTTGTAGCCAAATTTATATGGATCTTCATAAAATTGATGATTTCAAAAATAAATTATTGTTGCTTGATTTGTTATGCAAGTTTTTATTTTTTGATTTATAATACAATTGATGACAAATCATTATATTATTATTTTACGATTATTATATTAGCACTTTTTGACATGCTTCACATCTGTTTAATATAATATATGTTCTGATCCGCATATTATTTGCCTGATTGGTCAAAAGTATTAAAGGGTGTGGATGCCCGTGCTTCATCCTGGAGGACGAATATTAACAAAAATTTCCATTAAAGAGGGATTTAAGTGAGCTCTCTTTCGTCAACGTAAAGCATTTTCCAGAAAAAAATTTCAGCACAAGCTAGTTAAGTGAGCTCTCTTTCGTCTCGCCATGGCGGTCGAACTTCGGCCTCTCGCTTGCTCGAGTTTCCACGCCAGTTTGAACTCGTTGGTCGTTGCGCGTGCGAGTGAGAAGAAGAGGACAACATATATGCAGCGGCATGACCTACCTGGGTGATTTTCCGTGAAAATCAGTTCCCGTCAATTTTTTCTGGAAAATGCTTTATGTTCCCTGTTTTAAAATTTTTTTGGTTCATTATGATTTGACGGCCTCGTCCCACGTGCTGCGAGCCAAAAAAGCAGCAGTTTGGTAGTTTTCAGATCTATGACTACCACTCGAAAAATGCTTTGATGGAACCAGGAAATTGCAATGTTCATTTAAAGGCCTTCTGGATCGCAGATTGGCGAATAATTGGACTCGTAAAAATTTTCAAAAGCGAAAGTCATGCATAGGACCAATTTGATAACCCAATTGACTGCTGGAAATTTATAAGTTCAACACTTAACGAGATTAAGATTGTCACAACTTTAGACACTTTAAACAGAATCAACTTCGATCGAATTAAGAGAGGAGTTACTTCAAAATTAATGGGTGATGTGAAGTCAATTTCCAATCAATTGAAAAAAGAGAGAGAGAGAGAGAGAGCCAAATGCTTACCTAATCCTCACCGTGCACACGTGAAAATGGTAGGTCATAGCAAATGTCTGAGGTACAATGTTGTACCGAAATTGAATATTTTTAGAAAGTCAAGTCAATCCAGTCGCCAATGATTTATGTGGGCGGTCCCATGCTTAACTCTTAAGTCATTCTTCTACATTTGTTTTCCTATTAATACTAGGAAAAACTCCAAATTAATAAATTTATAATAGATTTATCATCTATTAATTTTTGTTAAATTTTACCATCAAAATTTCGAATTGGATGACACGTGATATTGACGAGTATACCAATTTAGCTTTTTACCTTCCGTTTGTCACAAATTTATCGGTTTTGATTTTTTGTCGTATTGTTCTAATTTAACGAAAATTAAAGAAAAGTAAATTTATCACATACATATCAGTTTGTGATTTTTTATGGTGAAAAAATAAGCTTAAAATAAATTCATCACAAGTATACCACTTATGAATTTTTGGTGTTCAAAAAATTAATTTTAGATAAATTTATTATAGATATATCAATTTTTGGTTTTTCATAGAATTAACCCCCTTTTTTTTTAGAAATCTATGCTTCCTTTTATTAAATCCCGAGTTGAAATTTTTCATTTTTCATAGATATGCAGTCTCACTATTTTATTACGTTGCAATTGAACATTACACCTTCATAAATGTCTTGGGCTCTTTTTTGTATTATCAATTAATAAATTGATATTACTTAATACCACCGTTACCAAAACTCGGGAATTATAGTTAAAATTCAAATGTGCTGGCAATCTCGCTCCCTATAAGCTAGCTTTCTGGCTCTTTCCCCGACCATATAATTGGATAATTTAAATTTGATAACGAACTAATTGTCGCAACATCATAGATTTATGTGTACAGCATTTTTATACTTAACAATCTCATTTCTCCCTCCTCATCCCACAAGGAACAACATCGTTCCATCATCACACGCAGACGAGCATACTCACATATAAATTCGAGCAGGAGGGACGGCTTGCCCCACCGCCACCGTGGGCTTTCAATTATTAACCTTCACTATTAGACCCAAAAAAAAAAAATTATTAACCTTCACTCAACTCATGCCTGCCACAGTCATCGAGTGAGCAAGAAAGAAGAGACAGATTGTAGATAAGACTAAATTGAGTATTGAATTGCACCGTGGTATAGCTTAGACCTAAAAAATGTTACCGAGATTGATTCCAAATCATTTATCGTGAACAATGTAGATAATTGTAATTAGGGAAAGAGAACATGAGGAAGCCCAAGGAGTGATTCTCAAATTCCTGGAAAACGTGGATAAAGATGCAATTGTCTAGGAATCTGAATACGAATTCTACGGATATAATGAACAAAAATCAATAATTCAATCAGTTAAATTGAAGTACTAATGAAATATTAACAACAAAATCTTTACTGAAAGGCATTTGTTTGTGATAAACATTAGACAATTGAATTAGGTTCAGCTGGCTAGCCCGCAATGGGTTGGGCTCACGGCGCATGATTTTTCAAGAAAAAGTGACTTTTATGGAACATTTTCCAGGAAACCTTGCCGTTCTAGAGATTTCTTTTTAGTTTCTTTTATCCGATTTAGGAAATTGGCCCCCTCAACCATTTGAAGTAACATTTGCGATATTTTTTTAAATAGGCGTGCTTAAAATACTAACATTCATCATGAAAATATAATTGAATCATAAAATTAACAAAATGTAATTAAATTCTAAATTTGTCGAATTGATCCAATCAAGTCAATTTATTTAAAAAACACCGACATTACTTTTTTATTATTATTTCTCTCTCCTAAATAGCAATGATGTGACTCTTGCACGAAAGATAAGGCTAAATTTGGTCCAAATCTAAATTTTTAATACATTTTGTTTATATTATATTGAAAAATAAGGTAACTTCAAATAAATATAGAAAAAGGAAAAAAAAAGAAAAGAAGGAAAACACAGTCGAGTACTAATGTGGTCCAAATTTGATTTTTTAATACAAATTTTATTTAAAGTATATTAAAAATAAGCTAATTTGAAAAAAAAAAAAAAAACCAAAAAAATGGGGGAAAACATAGCTCCCACCACCGGCGGGAAGGGCCAGCAACGGTCACCACTAGTCTAAATTTTTTGCAGTGAAGCATGCATGTTAGTGGCATTTCATAGAACCTTCCTGTGATGTACGACCACCATTGTCGTATATTAACCAAATGTCCTCCACCATTCCTTAATAGATTACTGCTTTCGGTAGCTGCATGTAATAACCTTCTCTTGTCATCCGTAAAAATAATTTCTAAGCATTTTTGTTTTCATCTAAATACTAATATCATAAAAATCTCAAACCAATACACACATGCCATATTTATTTAAAATTATTTCGTGTCACAAGAAATTCCAAAACAGTACATTTGTGCCACATTTATGCTAAATTAATTTTTGTATTACAAAAAATCTTAAATTAATATATTCATATCATATTTATCCCAAATTGACTTTTATATAACAAAAAATTTCAAAGATTGGTAATTTGGGATAAATTTGGTATGGACGTACCCATATGAAAATTTTTGTGACGTGAAAATTCATTTAAGATAAAGGTAATGAGTGTAAAATTTGGAATTTTTTGTGACACGAGAGTAAATGTGAGTGTACCAATTTGGAAAAAGAATTTTTTATTTTTATTTTTTTTGCAAAAACCAGATTGTATTGTCCGGTTGAGAGGTCATCCCATGTATTGAAGTGTACATAATAATTGAAAGGTTAAATGTTATTTTTACTATTATTATATTTCCGCGAAAGCTTTTGCGTCAAAAGCAGCTCCACACCCAACCCTCTCTGCGCCCGAACGCAGAACTCGTCGTCGCCCTCAACAGCATCGGTCGAGCACATCCCCCTCAGCCACCACACCATGGACTCCGCCTCCGCCATCCTCCTCCACTCCCTCGCCTTCCTCCCCCGCGCCGCCTCCGCCCCTACCAGCTCATCCTCTGCCGACCGCGCCGTCGACTCCGCCCTCGCTGCCGAGCCGGGGCTACGCCTCGTCCATGTGAACTCCTCTCGAGCTGAGGAGATCGCTGAAGAGAAGGCCGGGGCGACAAGGAGGAGGAGCTCTCGAGGCGGAGAGAGATGAGCGACAAGACAGAGAAGAGGGAGGAGGCTTTGTCTCAGAACGCGGGGAAAAATAAAATGATTTCCATTTATTTTCTCATATTTTGAAGGATTTTTCCCAGCTGACGGAAATTATTTTTCTTGATCCATTCATTCTCTTTGAGCCAAACAGCGGAAAATTTGGTTGACGAAACAAACGAAGCCTTAATCATGAATCCACGTCCATAAACAGTAATTTTGTTGTGCTAGTGGGTCATTACCGACTATCTTATTCTAAATTCTCATAATAGTATTCAATTTGCCTAGTCTGCAAAATTTTCTAGAGGCAACTCTACGGTATTTCCAGACTAAATACAATACGCTATAACGGGCATTGAATCTTGTTTCTTTCTTTTTTCCTGAAAGAAGTTAACCGTAATTTAGCAGCTCCCTTCACTAACTTTCCTCTAACCTAATGTCTTTAAGAGTCTCGAGAGAAAACCATATCAAGGGTTTAAAATGTCGTTGCTTTCAACCCCAAGCCACAAACGTGGGATCCCTCCCTTTCAACAGATGCATGGAAACCGCTCCATCTATGAGGACAGTAATCAAGTAAAAACCAGTGCGCCAGTAATTTGGTCCTCAAATTCAATCCCTTTCTTAGCCCATGGCATGTTAGAACTAAAATGACAAACATATATAAAACCAGTAGTACACGGATGTGTGCATTACACCAACAAGCATAATGCTCATACTTCGATTTAGAAACTCATAATAAACATGACAACTCAAACTCGAGGTAAATAGGAAGTCTCCGTGGCTAATGCCTTGAATGTCAAATCCCAAAAGGTTGTCCGGTAGCATGTGGTGCTTGATCAGCAGCCGCAAGATTCAGCCCTCCAATAACTGTTCCAAATTATACTGATAGTCTTCAATATCTGAAAAGCAATACAGATAATAATAGAATGAGACCACACTTCACACACCATGATTGCTAATTTCTCATGAACCATAGATGAATATTCAATGAATGTTACACTACTAATGAGGCCACCACTATGTCCACTAGTGAGTTTCCGAGATGTTAGTATGCATTGGCCATGGAAATTACACTTTGATCAGTCCTTATCATCAGATAAGTGACATAATTCAACTGCTGTAGAGAAATAATCAGAAGTAATATCTTCAAAAACACCTATATAACTCTCTTTGTATGCAACAGCATTTGCTAAGTTGACTAGACCCAATCAAACCCCTAAAAAGAGCTTACCAGTGGGACAAAATTGAGTCAAATATCATACTTGAGATGCCAAATGATTTAGTCTTCAAATGAGCCAGCTTCACATTTACTTGTTTAGTTCCCAAATGGGATTGATAATAGGAGATATCACAAAAATATCCCTCTTTTAAACTCATTAAATGGGTTCCAAATGTGGTTAGGTGTTGGGTATTTTTTTGTGTTGGAAATTGTGATCCATTTTCTCTAAAGCTATCTAGAAACTAGTAACTTAATCATGAAGCCGAGAACCTTGGCAAAAGCATCCACGTTGAAGATTGTCTAGAATTGTTGAGAATGGAGGTTGCTAGCTGAACCCAGAAGATTCACGTGCGAATGCAAGCAAGCAGAAGCCAAATTGAAGAAGAAATCCTAGAACAAGCTAGAGAAGTCTACGTGCATGGGAAACGCGTTTTCTTCATTAGCAAGCAGCCGAAAGAATGAAGCAAAGTTTCTTCATCAAACTCCAGCTGTCAAGAACTTATTGAAGAAGAAAAAAAGAAGTCCAAGAGAGGCTGAGGCGGTGAAGAAGAGAAACTTGAATGAAAGTCAACAATAGTGGTTGAAGAAGAAACTTGAACGTGGGCAACAAGAAGTCAAGCTGAAGAAGGTTTCTTAAGTCAAAACAAATGTCAAACTAAAACAAGTCATCTAAGGTCCAGCAATTGTCTAGCTCTCAATGGCGGTGACTAAGTCGGTTGTAATTGCCTATAAATAGGCTTGTAGTTCATCATTTGAATGTGTGAGGTAAACCCTCCACCTTGTGTGTCCGTGAGAGGTCTTAGACCTCCACCATGACCATATGGAAAGTAACTACCAACACCTCCATCAAACTATTTTATTCAACTAATGAAACTATTTCCCCATATCTCATGTCCTATATCCTTCAATTATCCTAGTTTATCCATTGTCTATCCACTACAAACTATATCATACACTTGCACATATTACTAATAAAAAACTATCATCAATATCAAAACCATGCTTTCGCACGCACGGACACACCCAAATTTTTAACATTTTGGCACTCTCTATTGGCAGAAAAAAGAAAGAAAAAGAACAAAATGCTTTCCTTAAGAAATGAGCTAATGCAATTCCTACTCTTCCATACACAAGCACGAATCTGTCCACTGAAAAAGGATTGCGACAGAAACCAAAGCCGTAGAGTTGATAACGTTCTCCTTTCACTCCAGCAAATGATGCTCTCACCACATTCATTGTCGCGGCCAATAGTAATTCTGCCTATTTCCAGTATAGAAGTCCCAAACTTTCTTCTCAATATTTTCACAGGACAGTATAGACAATACCATAACACAACACAATCCACTACATTACAGGGAGAAAATTCAACTTACTGGAAACTAGCAAGCTTGATGATGGCCCGTAGAGTTGTTCGTATAGCTGTACATTTGTATTTGCTGAAGGCTCCTTTTGGTTCGAACCGGAAGTAATTTGGTTCCACGTGGCATTTTGGGAATTGAGACTCTGTACTTGTATTGGCAATGTAATACCACTGTTTCCTGGAGAGAGAGATTGAACCATCAGAATTTTGTCGCATATAGACATGGATATGAGCTATTAAAGTAATAAAAAAAATTTCTTGGTATTTTCTACTTCTATGACGTGGTAACAAAGCCTTAGAGGTGATAGTGTTTTCTGCTTTCGTGCCAGCAAGTCATACTCTCACCCATTCATCACCATGGTGAATACTGATTCTGCATATTTTCATATAGAAGTCCCAATTTCCACAAGACTGGATAAAACAATACCATGCCGCAAAGAAATCAACATTAGAGGGGGAAAATTCAACTTATTGAAACCTGGGAAACTTCCGTATGTATATGCTGAAGGTTCCATTTGGTTCAAACCACCAATAATCGGGTTCCACGTGGCAGGTCGGGAATTGGGACTTTGTGGTTGTATTGGCAATCGAGCAGCAGTAATACCACTGTTTCCTGTGGAGAGAAAGAGGGAAGGGAGATAGAGATTTGAACGATCAGCATTTTGATGCATATAGACGATCTGAGCTATTAAAGAATTCAAAAATAGGTCCTGAAATACATATGAAGAACCAATAATTATGACATTACGACTAAATTCCCTTCTCGAAGATGCATCATCCGTCAATTTCAATTAAATTGATTGAGGCCCTAAAATACACCTCACGAAAGCCAAATAATTAGGACATTGCGATTATGTGCTTCATGAGTAATGATAATAGTCACTGATGCTCCTCCCTTGTAAAATATTTCAGCATATTCTTGTTTGATTCCATGCCACTAATGGAACCATTGATTTCAATCACCTCTGAAGCCATATCATCATCATCATCATTATCATCATCATCGGGATTCTTGTAATACTCACTAATGGTGTACCATTGTTCGAGTTGAGTGTTGAGTGTTTTTAAACTCATTAAATGGTTAAATGGATTCCTAATGTGGTCAGGTGGGAGTGTTTTTATGGCACTCTCCCTGTGGTTGCTCTTTGTGCATTTCTTGGCAGAAAAAAGAAAGAAAAAGGACAAAACTGCTTTCCTTAAGGAGAAGAATTGAGCTGATGCAATTCCTACTCTTCATTACACAAGCATGAATATGTGCGATGAAATAGGATCATAACCCTAGGCCAAAGCCAAAGAGGTGATAACAATCGACTTTTGTTCCAGCAAGTTATATTCACACCACATATATCATCACAGGGAAAATTCATTATGCATATTTTTAGTGTGGAAGTCCCAATCTTTGTTCTCAATTTTTCCACAAGACAGGATAAACAATATTATGCCGTGAAGAAATTGACATTGGACGGAGAAATTTCAACGTACTTAAAGCTGGGAAGCCTGATGTTGACCCGTACGGTTGTCCTGATGGCTGTACGTTTGTATCCGTTGAAGGCTCCATTTGGTTCAACGTGGCATTTTGGGGATTGAGACTTTGTGATTGTATTAGCAATTGAGCAGCAGCAATGCCCCGATTTCCTGAAGAGAGAGATTAAACATAAATTAGTATCCGATTGATGAAGCCCTTAATAGAAATGTGGCAAGCCAGGAAAGGCAAGTCTCCTAGGTGTGGGATCAACGTGGAGTCCATAAGTTCCTAATGTTGTGATTTATACAGACAGTTCAACTAAATAGATTTAGGTCCCGAAACCCATCTGAAGAACCAATAATTAGGGCATTGCAATCACGTACTTCATGAGAAACGAGAATAGACAACAATGCTTCTCCCTCGTAAAATATTTCGTCATATTCTTGACTGACTGTTTGCTACTTATGGAACAATTGATTTTAATCACCTCCAAACCCATATAATTGGAAGCCAGTATATTTCCCTCCTAAAAATGTACGCTACTGTGAAAGGTTTTAGTTGCAACATATCACTTTGATGATTTAAAATCACAAAAAAAAAAAAAAGTGGCTACATCTCAGCTAGTGTTTAATTATAGGAAACCTTTTCTTTTCCTCGCAGCCAATTAGAGCATATACCTTCCACTGAGGATGCTGAAGTTCTAGGAGGTACTTTCAAACCAACATGACTGCCCAATCTCGGTGGAGGCGTATTGTTGTGAGTTGGAGGGAGGCATTGTTGATCTTCTAGAACTTCACACAGAAAAGAACACGAGATCTTCTCCGACATGGAACTTGAAGAAGCCTCAGCTTCATATGGTGTGACATCATTCCAATTCTCATAGGCCTTTTTCACCAATTTATCTGCATAGACCTGGAAGACTTGAAAGTTACTACTTCCTCAACCAGTCGCTTTATCAGGGTTATCTTACACGCTAGGTGACTCAAATAATTCAGGCTGGACTCGTATGGATATCAAAGGCACTAAGAAGATGTGTCTGATATGTTCCCTTTTTTTCTCAGACAGATCAAACAAGGTAGGAAGATGCAAAGTTGGTGGTCAAAATACCAATAAGGAAAATCATGGACATCAAGTTCACAGAAGTTGATGAAAGCAACAAAAAGCATCTCGACTTGAAAGTACCATAACATGGTGAATGAGTCAAAAACTTAGAACTCTGTATGTGCATACAGTGCTCCTAAGCTGCTAACTGCACTCCTCACGTTGCGGACGGTGGTTGTGGTCCCACAGAGGGTGCTTCTGGTGATGTCTTCTCAAGGGGTGAGAGTAAAAGAAGAGGACAGCCTTTGGAGGAGTTTGAATTGGATGTGGATGGAGATTCATTGGTCTTGGTGCTGATGGGGATTGATGAGGCAAGATTCTCTTTTTATCAGTTCCACTGTTGAATCGTTTTGAGGTAAACAGTGAGGAGGATGTCTCCTTTTGGGTACTTAACAATATCAAGGCTGTTGGCCAGATCCTTGGAGTCTCCTTGCGAGCGTTCGAAGATACAACCATGAATCTTTTCGAGGAGCTTGAGAATGGAAATGATGGCCCTGAGCATTTTAAGTCCTTGAAAAAAATCAACAAATTGAAACGCCTTCAGTGTTCCACCAATAAAGATAAAACTCCCGACAGAAAAAGGAGGTTGTGAGTGGTAGCAGTGGAAAGGACTCTTCATTGTTTATATAAAGGTCAATATTAGGTCTTGGACTGTTAGGGGGCTGAATGATGGAGACAAGAGAATGGTGATAAAAAATTTTAGTGGAGAAGGGACATAGTGTCATTAGGAGACTAAAATGGATGATTGTCAGCTGGATGTTGCCAGGAAAACTCTATTCTAAGACTTCGGTATAATGGAAAGTTATATGTGCATGTAAATGCTTTAGACGACATTGTAGATGATTTGTATTGTAAATGAGCTCTTTTGGTGCTAAGCTTTTCTCTACATGGCTTTGGCCCCCTTTTGTGCCCATTTTCTTTTACCTAAAAAAAAAGAGTAGAAAATTATCATCAGAGAAACTCTATTTTGTGTTTGTTTTTGCTTTTCCCTTGGCTTTTGCAAAGCTGATTAAAACAGCTTAGCATCAGAGACACCCTGTTAGGAACTCGAAATTGCAATCATCAACAGAAAATATCACTAATTCAACATAAATGAATGCACCGAATTTTTAGAAACAGCTATCTGATTAACTATCATGCCTACACTATATTGACAATGCAGATAAAATTTTAACTGATAATCTGAGGTCAGGGGGTGTCCCTTGCAGATTGCATGGCAAATACCAGAAAAGGAAAAATTTCCCAGGTACCTTCTGCTCGGGAGAAAATATGTCAGCAGCATAATACATCCCGCCCGCAGTTAGGCCTCTGACTTGACCAACGCTGTTGAATATAACACTGCAATCATTTTCATTATACATGTAGAGTTTCCCATTCGGAGTGCAAGTTTTTGCATGATCTAGGAGGGCTTTCCACTTCTTCTCTGTCATGCCAAGAATCTGCAATGAACAAACACGTCATTACTCTTCTTGGTCTAGGGAGTTCGATCCAAATTGAGAACCATCTGCAAAATCTCACATCTCTCAGTTTCTCAGGGTCCATGGAGAGTCGTCGTAAAAACTCTTCCACCTTACATATTCCTGTATCAACCAGCCTCTTGTGAAATGATCCACCCTTCGCGATAATTTCCAATCTCCAGACGTCATCGTCAGATGCCGGTGGATAGTGTTTCTCGTATGCTGTAAAGTGAGTAGAGGATGAAATTGCAGTAATGCCAAGATCAATAGGCCAAAACAAAACTTGTTTTGCAACTAAAAAATCTCTAAAAGCTATTAGGTGAAGTTTTGAGACAAATTAGCTAAGGAAGCCCTTATTCTAGCTTTACTCAGTTTAGTGAGATTTTCCCATCTTTGGCAATCTCCTTCAACCAACAGACTTCATCATCCGATAGAGGCGGATGATGTTTTTTATCCTGCAAAATGAAGAGAACAAAGTCAGTAAGGTCTCAGTCGCTATTAGATTAATGAGTCGCAGCAAACATCGATAGGCGTGCAAACCTCTTCTCTAAGACCTTGATAGCTCGTAATAGAGTATGGGCTGGACACTCTTTACGCGGTACAATAATGACAATTATTTCCTTTACTACAAGACTAACCTACCAATGTACAACATATTTAACCATTGGGGGCGTGGCCACTCTTTCAACGTGGAAGAGAGAGGTGAGGGTTCGAATCTCTTGAGTTGACAATTATTTCCTTTAACTACAAGACTAACCTACCAATATACAATATATCTAACCACTGGGTTTGCCCAGTGGCCACCCTTTTAATGTGAAAAGATGGGGAGTTTGAATCTTCACTTTCTTAAAGGAGGTTGGGGTAAGGATGATATAGTTTCAGGTATCGCTTTACAAAAAGAGAGGACAAAAATTTGAGATTGAGAATTAGAGTAGGAATATAATAAGACTTGATATAATATATATACACAACATATCTAAGCCACCCGAAGAGAGAGGTGGGGGTTTGAATCTCCAGAGTTGGGGTAGGGATGATTCAGTTTCGGGTGTAAATTTTTACTTGAATAGTGGTGGGATGTGTCTGGTGGCTGACGACCTGCGATAGGCGGCGGCTGGTAGCTAACGACCTTGGCAGAGTCGCAATAGCGGGGGAGGACGAGGCCGTCCTTCTCGAGGGCATATGACCCACCGTCACCCCCCTACACCTTCTTCACGAGCTTCAGGGAGAGGTCGAGATCCATGGCGGCCGGCAGCTGGCGGGAAGAGGAGCAAAGCAAGCGATGCTACGGAGCGCGACGGAGGAGAAAGAGGGAAAAAGGGAAGCGAAAGGAGAGCGAAAGTGAAGCGAGCTGAGTCAGCAAGGGGGAGGAGGGTGTGAATTTATGGAGGGGAACGGAGTCGAGCAGAGCGGGTGGGAGGTTGCCGTTCCGTTACCTGAATCGTAGCGGATGACGACGGTGACGAAGATATGACGTCAGAGAGAGAGACGGCAACTTTTGCCCGAGGGAGGGAGGGTGAGTCTCGGCATGCCAAGGACCCACCCAACTGCGTCCCTTCTTTAAAACTGATTCGATCTGTCTTATTTAGATGTGTAACCCTGTTTTATTCTTATCCTTTTCTTTCTCTCTTTTTTAATTTTTAATTTCTTGTTCTTTTTCCTTTTAAAATTTCAAGTTTATTTGTGATGCAGTGCCTGTTATTAAGATTGTAATAAATAAAAAAATACTACTTTGGTCTTTTTTATTAGACATATTGAAAGGAGTTATTATAGGGACTTTTCCATATCAGTTTAACAAGTTTTATGATTTCACCATAAAAATGCAATACTGCAAAACTTATTATACATACCTTGTGTCCTACGTTCCCTAACGGGAAAGGGATCTGTTTTTGCTTCTTCAAATTCCTCGCCTTCAATTTGACATATTGAATGGAGTTATTATAAGGATTTTTCTATATTAATATAACAAGTTTTATGATTTCACCATAAAAATGCGATACTAAAATTTATGATACATTACCTTGTGTCCTACGTTCCCTAACAGGAAAGGCATCTGTTTTTGCTTCTCGGATTCGTGTACTCTTACCATCACGCGATGCCACTTTGAGCCCTATCCTGAAACTTTTGCTTCGATTCCAGCTGGAATTGTCAGTAATCATCAAGTCTCCCAGCTCCCCAACACCAGCCTTGAGCTTCACTTGGAGCTTTCCTTTCAAAAGCGGCCCCTTTCCTTCTCGTTCTTTAACCACGTAGCTATCAAAATCTTCTGGAGCCCAATTTTCCTCATCGTCTTTGTTGAAGTCACCTTCAAGCACGACGACGTCCAACTTGATGGAGGCTTCTGGCCCTGACGTAACGACATCCCCTGTATCCGCATCGATCAATGCAACGGAAATGCGAGCACCACCCTCTCCTTCTAGTTTCTTTTCAGTAAATAGAGGAAGTGAGAGTTTGTTTCGAAGTTGAAGCCGTAAGTTTCTCGCATCATTCTTCACCGTAGATTTAACATTAGCCCTGCATTCTCTCGAGAGAACAACCATTAGAAATAGGAACGGGTACAGAAGCGGGAAATTGGAAAAGTAGCTACAAAGAGAGACAAACTACCAACAAGGTATGTGCATTCGTACCTTGCAAGGTGGGGAGGGTGAATGTTTGCAAGCCCCATTGCTTCCGCCTGGCAAATAAGGCCAACAGCAGAATTGCCAAAGTTGGAGACCTTTCAAAAGAAAGTGAATTGCCAAAGTGTAAATTCAATGAACTTTGTTTATCTTACCGGTTTTTTAACAGCATTCTCTGTTGAGCATGCCTGTTGTACATCATCTTTGAGAGCATCCCCAATGCAACTACACCTTGAACAATGGCTGTCTTGTGGACTTATTTGTAACAAATAGACAAATATCCATATGTAACATTTTAGTTACTACTTCATACGAATGTCAGACTTGATTACAGTATAAAAAGATGGATATTAGTCTACCAAACTCATCAAATGCATTCCTTTAATGTAACGCAACATAGAAAAGTCAACACAAATCTGGAATACATTTTTATCCAGTACATTGATAACAGAAGCAAGTAAAGTTTAATTAGCAGCCATCTCTAAATGCAACGTCCTTTCAGTGATTGAAAAAATAATGTATGTGCAGGTATTATTACACTTTGCTGAACAGAATCATTGACCGATGGCTTATGATACTCCATGATATTTCTACCTGTCAAGACAATACACATGGAAATTCTCCTAGAAGAATCAGTTGATGCAGATGAGCTATAGCTAACAAACCAAATAATATTTATTCACCTTCGACGGTATTCGGCCAAGTCAGATTTAGCACGCTCCAGCTCTTCCCTGACCTGTTCAGCAAGGAGTAATGTCAAAGAATTACATTGCAATCTGCCACGTCTTCATCTCATACAAGTTTGACATAACAGGTATTTTCATTGTTCTCCTTCGACATGCAAGTTGTCTTCTTTTTTTGGTAAGGCCGACATGCAAGTTGTCATTGACCACATTTTCCAAGATTCAAGGAAAAAATTATGTCCAAGCCACTTCATTGAAAAATCTGGATCTTTTTGTGATCCATACTGTCCGAAACAACATGAAGAGCCTAAATCATGTTCTTAGTGGAATTGCTTCACAGGAAAAGCCTAGAACAGTCAGCGGGTCATTTTTACCACTCAAACGATAATTTTCTACTCATCTCGCAGCAATTTCTCATGTGGATTTCTATCCGGAAACTGACTGGAAGGTCAGAAATGCATCCAACCGCTCCTAATTGAAGAGATCAGCAGTTGAAGCACAATAAAGACTGTATTTTGTATGTCCAAGTTGGCTACTTCACTCATCTTACCACTCTCCGGACATCGTCCTCTGTCAACCAGCTCCTCGGCATGAGATTCCCCTCGGACCAGTGCCATGTTTGACTGCGTGAAGATCAGGTCAGCACAAAAGTACAATCAAGATGGTACAATTTGGCAAACAGGACAGCAAAGTAACCCAGTAACAATAACAGCTCACTGGCTATGTAAAAGTTTCCAAGAAAGTTTAATTCGAATCAGGAGGAAATAAAGCGATTGGCCCAGGCCGAAATCGCAAAACAGAGTCGAGATGGCAACATTGGAGGTCTTTATGCTTCGTATCTAATCCACAGCACAATCCCACGAACAAAAAACAGAACGAAAGCGATTTAGAATTGTCACGAGGCAAAAGTTAATCAATGTTATGCTTCCTTTGCCATATATCCTCGTTCGGGAAAATTACCAAAAAAATCCTAAAACTTATTGTGCCAATTCAGTTCTAAATTTATTTTTTTGACCAATTAAGTCTTGAATCTTTTACAATTGTGTCAAATCAATTTATCCGGTCAAAATTGGTCAGCCAAAGTGACCATCGACCGGGACCGGCGACCCTTTTTTTAATAATATTTTATTTTTAGAAATATTTTATTATTTTTTCTCCCTTTTCCTTCTTCCTCCTTCCTCCCTCCTTCTTCCTTTGACTTCGACAACCGGGCAAGCCCTCGCTAGATCCGACGAGGAGGGCCTTGCCAGATGCGACAGCAAGCCCCCCTCGCCAAATCCGGCGGGGCTCGCCTCACCAGACCTAGCAACGGTGAGGCCACCCTTGCCGGATCTAGTGAGGGCTTGCTTAGCCACCTAAGTCTGGCGACCAGCCAGCCCTCCCCTTTGGCCGGTCGCCAAAGCCAAAGGAAGAAGGAGGGAGGAGGGGGAGGGGAAAAAAGGTTAAAATTAATAAAATAATTCAAAAATATATTATTAAAAAAATCCCTCAAATAAAGCTAGAACAAACACGATCATAAAATAATCGATCAAGCATCGAAATGTTGAGAGGGAAGAGTGAACTTACTTCTTTCGAGCGTTGCGTGGCCTCTTGAGTAGACTTGCTTGATCTGAAGAAGTGGAAGGCAAAGCTCTCTTTTGCGTCGACATGATTTTCTTTGCTTTTGTGGAGCTCATCAAGAACTTGGAAGGATTTGGCTGCTGAACAAACAGGAACGAATGTAGCACAGAAATGAAGGAGATGATGAACAGTTTATGTAAGAACTCAAGCCCAAATTCAAAGTAATGAGTTTGTAATCATCGGGGTGTGTTTTATAATGTCGTGTCCGGAGTAGGCACATCTTTTCTGAGATAAAGTGCGGTACATTTCCGGGAAAGGATGCCGGTTTTAGAATTACCCTTTTTTTCCTTAGATTCCAGCAATTTGCCCCCTCAACCTTATGAAGCTGCCCGTGCAATTTCTTTTTGACCCGATCTTTGATCCAATCGGTCATATGCTCCAATATCTTGAGCAAGTTAAAAAAAAAAATCAATTAAAGGATAAATATACTGAAAATTTAAAACTTTTCAGGATAGTATAACTGAGTTTTAAAACTTTAAAAAATAATTCGATCAAGTCTTAAAATTTGTCAAGATAGTATAATGGAGTCTTAAAACTTTAAAAAATAATTTCATCAAGTCTTAAAATTTGTCAAATTTATGCAATCAAGTTCTTTCATTAACTCCCTTCAACTTAATAAATGGAAAATGCTAACAAGTTTTAGGATTTTATTAGATTTTTTGAAAATTTTAGAATTTAATTGCACTTTTGTGACAAATTTTATCACTTCCAATACATTATCCCTTTGATTGATTACTGCTAATTACACATGACTACTACGTATAAATTGTAACAACAATCGAATGTGTGTTAAAGTTATCTATTGAGAAAATATGTACGCATTCGAGGAATGATGGAGGCAAATTAATATGGCTCTCCTTCCGATTGATGATGCCAAAACGATTTATTGATGAACATTGGGTTCGATTGCCGGCTTGAGAATTTTTCCTTTTTTCTTGTCTTTAACTTTGCTAGATTGTCCCCTTAACCTTATGAGCTATGAAGCTGTATGTACTTCTTTTTCTTTCTTATTTTTTCTGCTTTTGCCTATTAAATAACTGGGCTATTTTTGCGAACAACATACCAAGGGAAATCTTCTCAACCTAATCTTTAATCAATGGGTCACATGCTCAATTATCGATTATCATCTAGGTGTAGCTTTTGTGCAAGCACCCTAAAATTCCAGTTAATCGCACAGCTTCTAAACGGTGCGAGCGGGCCTGGAAAAATGCCTTCAGTTGACTATTTACGGATACCACACCATATATAATTCTTTTCTTGGCTCGTTCGCATTCCATTTGATGAAGAAATTGATGCTTCATTTGTTTTACGGTTTTTCCTAAAAATAATCGCCATAACTTTGGTCTTCTTTTTTTTCTACTTCTAACGTTTCACTATAAGTAAGCCGTATTGGAAAAAAATTAGAAATGTAATTGCCATATGAGGTCTCATTTTCGTTCGGAGGAATTTCGTCCATAATCTTTCAAGTTACTCCAATAGTGGAGGACATTTGGTCAATATATGAGAAATGGTGGTTGAGTATCATAGGAAGGTTCTGGGAAATGTTACCTGCATGCATGCTTCATTGTAGTTGGAGGATTTATGTCGGCCATTATGTTTAAAAGCTCAAAACCGCGTGGAAATAAGCTTCCTCCCAAAATAAGATTTATGTCGGTTAAATTTTTCTTTTTTTCTTCTCTCTAACTTTACTAATTTGCCCCTTTAACCTTATGAGTTATGAAGCTGCGTGTACTTTTTTCTTTTTTCTTTTTTCTACATTTGCCTATTAAATAATTGAGCTATTTTTCCCTTAAATGTTCACGGTAAATCTTCAATGGTCACATGCTTGAATATCGATTATCATCTAGGTGCCGAGTGACATAATATTTCGAATAATCGCTTCTAATCCAGCATAGCTATAACTCATAAAGTATAATCATGAAAGAATGTGTTCTTTGGTTACTTATTAAGAAAATGTATGTACTACAAATTGGTTCAAGGAATGTTAGAGGCTAATTAGTATGCCTCTTCATAAAATTGATGATGTCAAAACGATTTATTGTTTCTTGATTTCGTCATAAGGTTGTTGTTTTCCCAAGGTTTAGAATGCCACATGTATTGTATGCGGTTAAAATCATATTGATTATGAGAACTCGCTAGTTTTCTTACCTGAGCTTTTGCACAAGGTTTCTTTGCAAAGAGATGAGTGATTCTTGATGTATCATTTTCATAGGAACTCTCAATCTTAGACAATATTTCAACTACTTGAACAAAAATCTTTAATGCAAGCTATAATTTTTATTGTTACTATCATAATTTTTCCTTTGACTCCATGACCAAGTGAAATTAATTTCTCATGCAAATTAAAAGCAAATACTGAAAAAATGACATTTGGCTGCCTGATACATGACTTTATTCATTATAATCCCCAAGTGTTGATCTCATCATCATTTCATAAATTATTATGATTAAACTTTATTAAAATGATCCATCATCAATAATGTCACTTTCAAACGGTACAAGTGGTGATGGAAAATTGCCTTCGGTGCACCCTATGTTGATTCTCTCATTGGCTCATTCACATTCCATTTGACGAAGAAAGTAGTAATTCATGTGATCGCTGCTCTCTCTCTCTCTCTTCCCCCCACTCTTCTTTCTTTTTGTACTTCTATTAAAGTCTTTTTCATCAAGTTTAAGTAAAATCATGTCCAATTTGACGTTTCATTTTGTCTCTGAACTTTGGTCATGTTTATTTTTTCTTTACTTCCAACGTTTCACTATAAGTCAGTTTCGGAGGAATTCCATCTATAATCTTTCATGTCACTCTAATAATGGAGGACACTTGGTCAATATATGGGAAGTGGTGGTTGTGGATCAAGGAAGTTTGTCTGAAATGTCACTTGCGTGGACGCTTCATTGTTGTTTGAGGACTTATGTTGACCAAGCTGAAAAGCGCGTGGATCTTGTTTAAAAATAAGCTACCTCCCAAAACTTTTCATACTAGTAATGATTAAAATTGCAGTGCGCGTGCATTGCTTGGAAATGGTCCGAATTTTTTTTTTATTTTGCAGACCTCGATCGAGGAGCCGTGATCCCGTGACCCCAATAGTGGAACGACGAGGAGGATGTCCGTGGCCCCATAATGGCCCCAATAATGAAGGAGCCGTGGACCTCGATCGGGGAGCCGTGGCCCCAATAATGGATCGACAAGGAGGATGTTGCAGAACCCGATCAAGGAGCTGTGGCCCCGATGGCGGGACGAAGCATTCACAATTAGTAAATTGAATGGGTTCTCCAGAGGGTTTGCCATTGGAGGGGAGAGAGAGAGAGAATGAGAAGGAGAGAGAGAGAAGTTATTACTGGCATTACTCCTACAATAAATAAGAATGCGAACTGAAATTACTCCTCGGATAAATTTGGCTATGAACTGCGATGATGTTGTCTAGAAGACTGACTTGAAGTTAATAGTGGGGGACATTTGGTCAGGATATGAGAAGTGGTTGCTGCGGATCATTCTTTTGATACCAGTAATGATCACGCGTGCATTTCACGTGAATGGAAGTTGTAAAAGAAATTTTTTATCACATGAGGAAGTTGACTACGCTCTAATTTTTAGGCGTCGTGAATCCATAATATGTTGAAGCAACCAATCTATCTTGCATGTTCACATCACCTAGCTTAAAACCCACCCTCTCAATTGTCTCACATAATATAATTTGTCCAAATTAGTAATGCTACACTTCGAGTTGTTGCTTAAATCTCCACCGTTCATTTAAAAGAATCAGTTCTGTTCGACGATTTTGTTGATTGTCTGACATCATGTTACGTGGCCATTGATCAAGGAATATTTATTAAGCAATGGTGTATTCTCATTAATAAGAAAAGGAAAAAAAAAGTCAAACGAAAAAGAAAATGCTATGACCAACCATGGATGAGAAGCTAAATGGGGTGCCATGCTTTTAGTTGAATGGATTTACAGATGAAAGATGGACCAACATATTGGCACACATCATATTATTTAGATTAATATCACAAAAAACTTTAAATTAATACACATGATAAATTTACTTCAAACTAACTTTCTTAACCACCAAAATCCCAAACCAATACAATTGTGACAAATTTACCATCCTTAGTTTCCATTAAATTTATCATTAAATTGTTAAATTGGATAACATGTGGAATGTATCAGTTAATGATTTTACTATTTGTTTGTCACAAGTGTTTGTATTAATCTAATTTAAGAGAAACTAATTAAAGGTAAATTTATTACAAGTATATATGTTTGGGGTTTTTGGTGATAAAAAAAATTATTTTTAAATAAATTTATCACAAATATATCAATTTGGAGGTTTTTTGTGGTTAAAAACTAATTTGGAGTAAATTTGTTTTATATATCAATTTGAGATTTTTCGTGACGTTGACTCTATCGTTTATTGGAACTTGGTTGCCTAGACATTTCTTTTTCATTTTTATAAATTTGCTGCCTTTAATGTCATATTTGTTATACACTGTTAAAAGTATTTGCATTATGAAAACTCTAGTTTTCTTACCCTTGCTTTGCACAAGGTTTCTTTGTAAAGGAATGATTAAGTGATTCTTAATGTATCATTTTCATAAGAAATCTCAACCTTAGATAATCTTACAATTATTGCAACAGATAATTGTGGATTATTGTTCACAAAAATGGTTCCTATAAAATCCACAGTACCAAATATTATAGGAATTCACCGATATAAAGAACAAAGAGATCAGCAATTAATCAATTAAATTTAAGTCAATTAAAGCAAATACTGAAAGCATTAAAGCATTGCAAAATCTCTCTCTCTCTCTCTCTCTCTCCCCCCTTTTTCTGCCTCTCTCCCTCCACGATTCTTTCCCTTTTCTTTTTGTCCTTCTATTAAAGTACTTTTCATCAAGTTTTAAGTAAAAGTGATCAGGTGGCCAACCTGGTCATGGGGATAAAAGGGATTAGGCGATTGATAATTTGATAATTGAATCAAGCATATGTTAAATATTTGCTGCCACTTATAATTGCGGGATTTGTCGCAGTCTAGTTTTGATATATTAATTCCCAATTTAAAGTTTCATTTTATCTCTAAACTCGGATCATTTTTTTTCTACTTCGTTTTGGTAATCATTAGAAATATAATTGCCATATGAGTTCTCCTTTTCATTCGGAGGAATTCCATCCATTAACCTTTCATATTGCTCCAATGGTGGAGGACATCTGATCAACATATGAGAGGTAATCGTTGCGGACCACAGGAATTCCTAAGTCAGCCAACTTGGACGTACAAAAGACAGTCTTTGGTGTATTTCATTAGAGAAAGACAGAGGGAATACTGAAATTTCTCCTCGAACGAATTTGGATGTGAACTGCGACGATGTTGTCCTAGTTGATTTGCTTGAGTTGAATAGTTTATGTGAAGTTGTGGTGGTAACGGTGGATCATAGGAAGGTTCCGGGAAATGTCACGTGCGTGCTTCATCACTTCACTGTAGTCGGAGGATTTAGGTTGACCACTAGGGCCTAAGAGGCTCAAACGTGGGTGAGTATTTCGGTAAATACGCCACCTTGCAAGATTAGCAACTTATCTTGTCTTCTTTTGATAATAGTAATGATTACACTGGACGTTGGCGTAGGAAAAATTTTATCGCCCGCATAAGTTGATTACAATCAAGACTAGAATAGTATTTGATAAGGCGGCAATAACGTGGGGGACGATGCGGACCCGCGGAAGGTTTGTCATATCTGAGAGAAATTGGGGGAGAGAGGAATTACTGAAATTACTCCTACAATAAATAAGAATATGAATTGAAATTATTGTAAGGCCATCCTGATAAATTACGACGCTGACAGAAATTGTAGTAGAGAAAGAGTTGAGAATAATAAATACAGAGAAATTATATTCTATTCGCTGGTTAACGAATAATACATATGCCTATTTATAGCATTTTCATAACAAGTATCTAAAATTATAAATCATGATCAATCAATGAGAATATATAGAATAATATATAAATCACATAATATCCTAAATATAATTCCAACAGAAAGAACGAGACAACAAAAGTTTAATAAACGAGCTTGAACTGAAAGTAATGAGCCTGTAATAATTGGAGCGTGTTCTATTTTGCATCGACGGCCCATACCCGAGAAAAGTGACTTCATCTTCATGTACATCTCGTGTAAAATTTATCCCCTCCACTTTGCTCCGTTGCATGTGTCTATAGAAAAATAGATTCTTTTGCTTTCATCTGACATTAAAAAGCTCAGTCTCCCAGAAGAACACCCACTTGTTCTTTTGTTTCACCCAAAAATGGATTTTTACCCAAATATGAAGGCATTGTTCCCATTTTCGTCCGGAGGAATACCTTATATAATCTTTCATGCTACTATAATAACCTTTCCTTTTTCTTTTGTTACTTCTAGAAGAGAAAATTACGGGAAGTTTCCCTTTCCAAAAATCATAAGTTTGTTGCTATACTCTCCACCCACGTAACCAAATAAAACCAAAGTTAAAGCTAAATAAAATCTGAAGTTGAGGCTATTACGGTCATTATTTCTTTAATTTTTTTTTTTTTTAAGTCCTCGTTTCTTTTTTTTTCTTGGTTTGACTTTTTGAGGTTCGATATTTGTCCATTTGATTAATTTCTTGTGCAGATTAAAGCAAATACTGGAACTTTGCAAGATGACGTTGATCTCATCAACATTTTCATAAATTATCCTGATTAAACTTATGCAAATGATCAATCTTCAATAACGTATCTTTCAAATTGTTTTGAGCGGTCATGGGAAAATGACTTCAGTTGACCTTTCTACACGCCATTCATGTAACCGTCGGGAGGTTTGACATTAGAGAGCACGGGGTAGAGAGACAGAGCAATTGCAGAAATTACTCATACATTAAATATGTGAACTGAAGTTACTCCTCGAATGAAATTTAGGTGTGAACTGCGATGATGTTGTCCAGGAGATTTCACGTGAATGGAAGTCATAAGAAAATTTTCATCGTGTAAGTCGACTACGCTCTAATTTTAAGCGTTATCTAAGCAACCTATCATCTCATATGTCCACAGCAACTTATCTAAAACCCACTTCTCGACTTGGTCTCACCTGATCAAATTTGTCCAAATTAGGAATCCGTGCATTGCTGCTTAAATCTCCAAGCATTCATTTCAAAGAATTAGTTCTTCCATTCTACGATTTGTGCGACCATTGACTATTGAATGTGTGTTATGCGGTCATATTTTCTCGTTTGTAAGAAAAGAAAATCAAGATTAAATGCTCTAACCGACCATGGAAGACAAGCCAAATGGGACATCAAGCTTTAAATATTTACTGGACATTCTTATGTTTACAAAAGCGAGGTAGTTTAAGCTTATTTACCGTCAGCCGCGGTCTCACCGCTCATCGGAGCTCAAGCTCAATGTTGGTTTTTTGCATGCTACAGGCCTGTGTTGGGCCTTGTCACCTTCTGTAACATTGGCCCATTCATGCTTCTTGTTTATCTTTGATGTTTCTCTCACATACACCATCTAATATTTTATTAAGTTTTTTCATGAATATTTTGAATTTTTTTTGGCATTATTGATTAATCAATTAAACTATTATTGCTTAATACATTGTTACCAAATTTGGGATTAAATTTAAACCAAAACGTGCTAGAAATCTCGCTCCTCAGAAGCCAAATTTCCGGCTCCTACCCCAGCTGTACAATCTGATAAATTTAAATTTGCTTATCGGCGAAACATCGTAACATCATAAATCTAAGTCTACAATGTTTTTATTCTTCACGACTCTACACGGTTAAGCCCTTCACAAATTTTCCTCTACCCTAATGACTTTAAGAGTCTCCCTCGAAACCCGTATCAAGGGTTTGAACGTTGGCACTTGATAACGACCGAGGAGGGAATGTTCGCTACATAATAGTTCTACAGTAATTATTTGTCCATAATCTATATCATGCAAGAACTTAATATTTGTATTACAGAAGTTGATTTCTTTGTTAGCAAGAGGAAGATTCCAAATTCAGCTCAATAAAATCCTGTAAAAGAAGCCACGCCTCTATATCTCATCAATTACCCAAATTTGACTTCTTGCCCATTGCTTCTGCGTAAAGTGTAGAGTAAACCGGTTGTACCTGGATATGTGTGAAAGTGCTAGTAATACCACATAGATGGGAGTGAATAGGTGTAAAAACAAATTAAGCAAATAAAAACAGTAAAAGTTATTTCTTTAAACAAAGTCTGGTTGACACCAGATTTCTGATTAATAAGATATTTCCGAAATTTTCAGAAAAACATAATAGCGAACAAATCAAGAGAGTTAAGGGAAGAGAAAATTGAATACAAGATTTATAGTGGTTTGGCTTAAATCAACCTTACGTCCACTCTCCCACGCTAATAGCTTTCTAGTTGGATTTCACTATGGAATCAAAGGATAATTACAACGATTTGAGCACGATCACTCAGTGAAGAGTTTCTTATTCTCTCACTAAGTCACTCATTTTTGTGTTTTTCTCTCTTGAGTATAATAATAAGAATTATCGATGAAGAACAAATTATTGGAAATGCTTCAAACTTTGGAATTTTTAATTCTCACGCACTTTCTCAAATGGACCGAATGACCTCCTTAAATACTTCTCCGTGCCTTTCAAACCGTTGGCACTTTCCAAAAGAATTTCTTCCAATCAACTCATTGGACAGAAAAATTAAGGAAATCTTGTAGCCAGTTGAAGATTGGGATGAAAATTCGATGATCCCGGTCGCTCATACAATCATAATTTATATTTTCATAAGTAGATACTTCCCAAAAAGGAACTTGTCTTCGAAATTGATTTCACCAATCCGTGATTGATTTCAGCAATATATTTAAAAAAGTAAGTGAGATTTTTCGCCGTAAAGCCAGATATTAAAAATAAATCTTGCATAAACTGAAACCTTGTTGAACGATCAATGATCCTGAGTTTGATTATATTTTCGTTCTTGACTTGGGTTCAGTCTATATCTTCGTCAGAGTAGAAAAGACTTCTGATGTAAAATAGATTTTGACAGCATTCCACGATATAACACAGAAGTCTAATATTCTTCAGAGTAAGAGTAAGAATAAGAAGATGAAAGTTTTGTTAACTTCAAAACTTGATAGGAATTTTCTCAATAGGATTATCCTTCTTGGTTATCTCCTCAAGTTTTAAGAGCAACCAATTTGTGTCTGGGGAATCTAGTTGTGGCAGAGCTTTCTGGAGATCAAATCACATATGGTTTGGTAGAAAGCCTAATCAAGGTATGCCAGCATTAACCTATAGCAGAAAAACTGTCTGAATTTAAGAAAGAATCAAAACGGTTTTGGTCTCTCTGACTTGTAATACTTTTGCAATTAACCGTCTGTCCAATGGGTCATTCTCTTTTGCAGGAGAGAAAGAAATTGAAAGTTTTCACTCTTGAACATAGTCCGGGCATAACTAGAACACCTAGTTTTCCTAAATGCTCAACTTTAGAAGGATTGATGCTTCAACATTGTGCTCATTTGGTGGAAATTTGGTGGAAATTGATTGCTCCATTGGGAATCCAAGGTCCCTAGTTCACTTGAATATATATATTCATGCAAGAAACTGAAATATTTGCCTGAGGAAATTAGAGATCTAATAAATCCTCAATACTTCCCTATAAGGGACTGTTTCAGCTTGAGTGAACTCCCTGACTCGGTTTCGCAATTAACATTGTTGATGAAGCAGAATTTATTGTCCACTCCATGATGATTAAAAGATTACCTGATTCTATTGGTAGACTACCAAATTTGGTAACTCTCAAAATTTCGTCCACACCGATTGCAGAACTTCCAAATTCTATCTATGGGTTACGGAGACTTTCATCTTTCCGTGTAAGCCGCAATGTGATTGAAGAAAGCCCCAACTTCCTGGTAAACTTAGAATCTTTACGAGTATTTAAATTGGTAGGTGGGGGTCGTTTTGCAGCACAATGGGAGTTGCCTAGCATTATCGGAAGGTTGAGGAATCTAGAAGAGTTATACGCTGATTATTTTCCAGAGCTAGTGGGTGAAGTTCCCCCTGAAATTGGAGATTTGTCCTTGCTAAGAAACATAAGTTTAAAGTATACTCAGACCATTAGGGTGCCCGGGACTATTGGCAAGCTTCATTGCCTCCAAACACTAGACTTAGAAGGCTGTGATGAGACTCAAGAGTTGCCAAGGCTTCCTAACGGTTTAATCATTTTGTGTCTAAAATTTCATCGCTGCAAACAGTCCCCAACCTCTCAAACCTTACTAATTTAGTTGAATTGCTCCTATTAGATGGCTCTGAAAATGGGCACCCTTCAAATATAATTCAAACTTGTGACTTACGGTGGATTGAGAAGTTATCCAATCTGAAAAAGTTAAAATTGTGCATTTTAAATTTCCTATTGCCACCTACAGAGTTGAGTTACCTTCCTTTGCTTAGCCAGCTTACTTGAACTGGACTAGACCTGCAAACCATAAGGAAACTTCCATCTTCCCTGCTGGAGTTGGAACTGAAAAACGTCTACTCGATAGATTCACTGTCATTGAATTTGAGAAATTTGATAGAATTGAGGCTTTTTGACGCTCAAGTGAATGAAATACATCTCGATGGCCTTCCACAATTGGAAAAGTTGACCGTATCGAAGTGTGGACTCCTCGAGAGATTGTGCATTCTGTTGACCATCGTGAAACTAAAAGAAGCCAAGGTATCTTTTTGTGCAAGGCTAGTTGAAATTCAATTTCTCGGTGCATTGGAATCATTGGAGAAGCTTTCAGTCGAAGAGTGCTATTCTATGAGAAGGTTAGGGTGCGCATGGAAACACTTATGTTCTTTTTTTGTTCCTGGGAACAGAAATAAAAAAGTGTTTTGTTCCGGGGAAAAGTTTTTGAACAAAAGAACGCATTTGGTAAGTGTAAAAAATGTTCTTGGAATAAAAAAGAATAGAAACACGTTTGATAACTGCAGTCAATTTCTGTTCCTAGAATAGAAAAAGAACAGAAACACATTTGGTAAACGACAAAAAAATTTCTGTTTTAAATTTAAAAAAAAAACCTTTTCTTTAATAAAGTTTAAAATTGATATTGAATTCTCATTCTTATGAAATGCTCATTAATTTTATTTTGTTCATGGTTAGTGAAGACAAACATTTTTAACATGATCATATGGCATATTTCGTAGAAAATTTTGTAATTAAAGTTTGTATCAAATTTTTCAAGTACTTTTTATTTTTTAGTTTTAAAGCATATAAACTTGACATTGATTTCTCATTCTCATTAAATGCTTATCAATTTAATTTTGAAAAATGGTGAGTGAAGAAAAATATTTTCAACATGGTCATATGTGCGCCCTTAAACGAAAATACCAGGTCTGCATTGCCATCGGCTATGGCTTTCATACCGAGCTCTCTTGTGAACCCTCCACTGCAAATAAAAGTGCCCTGATAAGCCCGTCTCCAAGCCCTCATCAACTGGATGTATCAATTTGTGTTTTAGTGGTCAAAAACTTATTTTGCGATAAATTTATCACATTTTCCGTGGCGTCAACTCTTTCTCTTGTGATATAGTATACATCTCCATCAAATTCACCTCACACAACACCACATGCCGTAAGACAAAATGCGCGAAAGAGCTGCTCACGCAGGCAGCCGAACCGCAGTTGCGATTCAATGGCTGTACGCAGGAGGAACAGACAAGGACTCAGATTGTCGCAAACACGCACCAACTTGTGCGCCCGCTTTCGTTAAGCAGTAACTAATGTTTGTCCGGCCTAAAAGAGCCATCACATTACAAGTGGTTACAAATGAAATGATACACATGATAAATTTTGCCAGAAAGGAAGAACTTATCGCGAACAAAATGTGTGCCGATTCTTGCTATGATTGATTTGGTCGACCACACCCCCCGAAGACAAAAATGTACAGGCTCCCAGATTCTTCTAGTGTTCTTGTTTCTTGATTTGTCTGATTTACACTCCGGATGACGATGTCCGGTTTATTCTGTGCGCCCAATTTTGGAGCGGTGGGTTTAGCTCCTCAGATTCTACTGGACGATAAAGGCTTGGCAGTGGTGGTAGGTGGAGGAGTGGCTATGGCAGCCCATGGATCGTCATCCGTTGTTACGGCAGGTTTTACAGTCAGGTTTTGAGGCGCTCTTTGGAACCGGTGCCGCTATGGATCCCCACAAATCATCATCTTAATCTCTGGTGACTTTCACTGCACTCTTTGGCCTCAAACTCGTCACTGAGAATCAAAATTAAAATACTTAAGCCTGCCGGATGTATCGGCAGCAAATAGCATTAATCAAAATCAAAATGCAAGAGAGTTGTTAATTGCAGTAAAATTTCATTTCTAACAACAATCCTTCGACGTTAAAGGACCAAAAGATGATTACCACCACGACCTCTTAACTTGAATACACTGTAACTGGCCCTCACACACACACACACACACACACACACACACACACACATTCGTGTGATTCAGAACCAATTATCCAGAACAGCAACTCATTCTATAATATTCTAGTTACTATTGAAGATCGCATACTCACTGGACATTACAGATACCGGAAACAAATATAACGATTTGAAATGAATTTTTCAAACAGAAGATAGCTACCTCACCCTTTTAAAACAATAGATGGTTGGTTCGGCAAAGCGAGCGTCCCAGATCTGCCACGCCAAAGCCCATCGTCGACCGGAGAAGGAGGAGCACCAGAAACGTACCTGGATTCGGAAGCTTCAGCCGGTGAGTCGCCGGAGTGAGGAGTCGCCGGAGAGTCAGCCGAGTGGGAGCCGCCGGAGAGATGGGAGAGACGCCGGAAAAGGAGAGCATGAGAACGAAGCTTCAGCCGAGAGCACGAGCACGCACGAAGGAGAAGCTTCAGCCGGTGTGTTCTTTTTGCTCCAATTTTGTTCCGATTTTGTTCTTTCTTGCCTTCGAAGAAGTGTTTCTTTTCTTCAGAAACAACTTTTTTATGTTTCTTTTTTTTGCTCCAATTTTGTTCCGGAAACAAAAAAACAAAAAAAGAACAGAAACGCAACCAAACGCGTTTCTGTTCTTTTTTGTTCCCGAGAACAAAATCCGTACAGAAGTGTTCCAGAAACGTTTCTTTGGAGCGTTTCCATGCATGCCCTTAGACGGTTTATCGAACTTGAAGAACCTGAAGGATTTAAGAATACGGGAGCTCCTAGAGCTACAGGTCATCGAGGGTCTTGATGACTGGAGACGGCATACTACAGGCTGGAGATGTAAAAGGTGCGTCTTCTACTTACTTTTCAAATTGTATGCACTGGACGTTGGCCTTTCCCCTGTTTTGTTAGTTCTCGAACATAAAACTGGAAGGTCCACTGGAGGGAGTTTCTGAGGGACAATCGCATAGATGATAATATTGTTAGTTTCCCCGTAAATACTGGCCAAATTCTATTTTTGGTTACTCGAGTGTTGAACCGATTCTATACTGGGCAATTAGTGATCAATCTCATGTTCGACAGCATTTGGTCGTCGGAATTATCCACCTTGAGTATTAAATAGATCCATTTTGAGTGTATATCATCATGTCATACGAAATGATGCAACTCATAGAACTTAATGATGCCTTGCTTTTGCAGGTCCAACACCTCAGAAAGAACGGATTTCCTCCCCCAACGGGATTTTTTGGAGAGATTCGCATGTTTCTCGACCATATTAAACGGCATCTGCAAGCTTTTCTAGTTTTTTCAACTTAAGAAGTTTTCATTTGCTAACAGTTAGAACCGATGAATTAAAGAAACTGAATAAGCTGCGGCCCGGACATAGAACTTTCAAGGTCTCCATAGTCTTCATCAAACTTGGATGGAAATCAATGCTAAGAATCAAGTATTACAGAAAAAAATGCATATTGAACGGGGACTGCTCTGCTCTGAGAACTTAATGTCCATTTTTCCAAGGTAAACCAATGACATTGTGGTTCAGCGATCGACATGACATCTTTCGTGAACTACGTCCTTCGCAAGCCAGGAGGCATAAGCGCTATCTGGGACCGTCAAGTTCAAAGTCTGCCCTACCGTTGGTCTGACTAGAGAAACTACTCCAACCAATACAAGGCCTTTGCCGCTCCCTTCAAAGATAAGTGTCGGCTGGCGATCCGAGGAACCCCGGCGCCACTCGGTGTAATACTGAAGGAGGATTTCAGCGATGGATTGCTAGGGATTTTGAGATTTCTTGTATCTTTGGCTTGAGCAGAGAGGATACAAAATTTGATGAAGCATTGAGTTGAGTCAGAGTGAAAATAGCTGAAAATTCGAGTGTGATATGATGAGAACTAAGCTAACAATCCCACCCTACTTCCCATGTTCCCATCGCTAATTAATTAACGTTAAGCAGAGAACATGAAACTCGATGCTGTCGGATTGAGTGAAGTGAGTGATTCGCATTTCAAATGAAAAATAAATCAGATTTTTATCTAATAGCTAGCTACCTCACCCTTTTAAAACAATAGATGGTTCGTTCGGCAAAATATCTCTAGAAATATTGACACCTTTCAAAATTAAGCAAGATAGAAAGTTGATCCGTCACTAAAACTAGTTGGTATTGAAATGACAAATGTTGCTACATTAATCAAATTAAGATCGGTGATTTCAAATAAAAGTTAATAACTTCAAAGGCGTTGGTAGATCACGAGAATAAACATTGCTAGACTATTAAAGTAGTTGGTAATCTTTGAATTAGAAAGAAACGTTTGTACTTTTCAATGTCAAGCAAGATCAAGAGTTGGTTGACTATTAATTAGTTGTCTTAATGTGACTAATTGTGGTGGAGTTATGGGCATGTAGAGACAATGGCAGTAAAATGTATATATGTTAAACCTATTAGGAATAGGAGCACAAACACAACGCAATAGAGAGTGAAGGTAAGAAAGAGAAATTGATACACAAGATTTATCATAATTCACCATTAAAATAGGGCTACATCTAGTGGAAGACTCTATTATAATTACCAACCCTCATGTTTTTCTTACATCTCTCAATTATAAGAGAGAGATTATACGTAGGCAGCAAATGAAAACCCATGGGCCGAGAAACCCGTAGGCCACTCTATAACTATTTATGCCCAAGCCCAAACTACCGAAAACTATGGACCCAGACTAGGCAAGCTGAATGCACTTTTACAAGGTTAATATGACAAAAAATTCCAAACCCATGACGTGTGTGATAAATTTACTTTAAAATAATTTTTGATTATCAAAAACCTTAAACCAAGACACCCATGTCAATTTTATTCTCTGTTAGTTTCCTTTAAATCTTATTGTCAAATTACTAAATTGCATGACATAAGACAACTGATAGGTGTATCGATTTAGGGTTTTATTTTCAAATTGTCACGTATATATCAATATGTAGTTTTTTTTTTCATGGGATTAATCAAATTTAATAGAAACTAATGTAGGGTATGTTTAAAATAAATGTATAGATTTAGAGTTTTTGGTGGTCAAAAATTAATTTAGAATAAATTAATAATTTCCTTCGTAATGTATCGCAGTCTAAACTATTTTAGTCCTGCAGCTTAACCAAATTATTAGGCTTCGTAGCTGCATGTTAATTTAAAGCTAAAATTAGCTAAAGAAGCTTTTTTTATACAGCCTTTTTTTTTTTCCCGTTCTTCCCGATGCACCGGATGGATTTCGATGAGTTTATCTGCGGGTGAATAATACAATAAGGAAATAAAGAACTTCACTGCGCCGTTAAATCCTTCCGTCTGCTTTCTTTACTCGAGGACACGTCCCTGATCCTAATCACCATATGTTAACTTTTCGATTTTATTGCACCGTGCTCATAATATCCATTTGTTGCTTTTTCATATGGCCTCGAACTTTTGATATGTGCAATCAAATCATTGAGCTTGTAAAAATTTTCTGATAAAGTCTCTTCAGGCCTTTTGATGACTAGATTAAGCGCTAAAAGATGAATTCTCAACGATTAATAAACATAAGCTTGTTTCATAAGCTTAACGTGGATTGACTTAAAAGAATCAATTAAATAAAAATTCCACCTAACGTGATAAGTGATTTTTTTAAAAATTTTTTTTTTACTACATAAACTACTAATAGATACTAGGGCTGCAAACACCTAACGCTAGTGTTGAGTAATCCCATGACTGCATTGGACTGTAAACTATGCTGAGGGTTGGGTGAACTCCAATGTGGAATGGCTTACTTAATTCATGTAATAGAAAAATAGTGGATGGTGGTTAGAATCTTGCCGCATATATTTCTGTTATATATTTTTGTGAGAATTCGATTATATTCAGCTATCACTTTGTAATTATCATCAAACAACTTCATATTTCAAATTTTCAGTATTAATCTTTTAAACACTTTAATTTAAAATACGTAAATTTTCAATATTTATTTTTCTGTTGTACTAAACGAGCTGCAGTCTCTAATCTCCGGAAATCAATGGTCGTGTGTCTATCAATAATAGCAAAAACTGTGATGTCAGGAAAAAAAAAAAAAAAAAAACTCGGTGCAACGGTGTGTAGTCATTTTTGAGTGAAACAAATTGTGGGAACAATAATGGAAGATACAATTAAGTAAATTGTAGAAAATAGTGGATAATCAATATTGAGCTTTTTTTCCTTTTCCTTTTATTTCCTTTTGTTTCTTTCCTAATTCTTCCAATTTAGTTTTAGATCTAGGAGCTTTGTTCTCCCGATCTTATATCTAGGAGCTTTGCTCTCCGATCTAATTCTAGATTTTGGAGTTTTAATGAATAAGTACTCTGCCTCCAGTTTCAATAGTAGTGTTCACAGCAACTTCAGTGTCAAATCCGTGCTCGTTCAAGAGCATTTAGCCGCACATACCTACGATTTTGATCGGTCTTCTTGTAAAATTTACTTCTGCTACTTCGTCAGTAGTTACTAATTTGTAATTCTAACTTCATTATAAAACTAACAGTCTCGATGGATAGAAAATATCAAGGGAACTTAGCATCGAAATTTAACAATGCCATGCGTTCCGAAAAACAGCTTCATTGCCTGGGGATAGCAGCAAACAGGCAAGACTTAGTACATAGCAGTCGATGGACATAATCAAGTACATAGGACTCCATAAACATAGTCGCCATAGAATCCAGGTGCCCTCTTCGAATGATATACCTTGCATTCCTCATATGTGAAAAAACTGGAGAACTCTTGAAGAAGTCATTAAGAGAACAGAAGTTGAGAGACATTTTCCGATAAAAAAAAAAAAAAAATCTAGTCAGTTTAACAAGACGCTAAACAAAACTGTTTGATACCCGAATGAATAACATTATCAATGAATAGTTAGGTAACTAATAGGCCCACGTCTGAGAGAAAACTGCTATCGATTTCATCAGACAGTAATCCTAGAATCATCTTACGTAATGCGACATTCAGAGCGATCAAATCAGGCATGGACTTCAGTTGGTGGTCCATCTAACTGCACAACACAATTTTGACGCCTTTCTTCCTGATGAAGAAACCCCACTGCATCACTGCCTTTATCTTGAGTCAGCCATTAACGCCTTTGCTGGTGCCTAAACAGGACCATCTTTCCATACGGGGTCTGAAAAGGACGCGTCAAAATCTAAGAGGTCCGAGTATTCCATCGTATTATCTGCAACATTGACTTGCAAATCTTGCATCACGTGATCGCCTTCAGTAGGAGGGGCACAGGGTGGTTCAGAGGGCACAACCTCATTCACTGCAGCGTCTATTTTCCTCCATGGACTGAACATTTGGTTACGCAAGGCAGCCGGTGAACTCATATCATGGGACTGTGTTGGCAATCCACCAATAGCAATCCCAATATCTCCCGGAGAGATTGTCCAGTCGGCTGCAGATATGGGCTGATATGAAGCAGAACAAGCAAATTCATTGGCTGAAGACTTCATGAAATTTCTAATATTGGTACTTTGGAACTGTGATGGCAAAGCAGTTACGTGATTATGTCCTGGAGAAAGAATTAGAACAGTAATGTGGTTAATAAATATGAGCCGACGTGGGCATGGGTGTACGATCTTATAAAACGAAATTTAGAATGAATGATTATGGGTTTTTACCATATAACATTGACGGATAGGTGGCAGATTGGGAATTGACATCATGAGACTGTGTTGGCAATCCGCCGGAAGTAAAACCATTATCACCTGGAGGAATTAGATCATACCAGTTGTCTGTATATCTGAGCTGACGTGAAGCGGGACGAGCAAATCCATCAGCTGAAAACTCCACGGGATTTACAAAACAGTTGTCTTGAAACTGTACTGGCAATTGCAAAGCAGTTCCGTTGCTATGTCCTGGAGAAAGATTAAGAACATTAATGTAGTTAGTAAATATGAGCCGACATGGGCAAAGGTATACAATCTTATAAAAAAAAATTCAAATGAATGATTATGAGCTTTTACCATATGATATTGAGGCACCAGGGGAAGAACATTCCCATTTACTATAGAGTCCATTTGCCTCGAAGAATCGATCACAAGGCTAGGCATGCCAGATTGGGAATTGACATCATGGGACTGTGTTGGCAATCCGCCGGTAGTAATACCATTATCTCCTGGAGGAATTAGACCACCGTTTACACCAATATGTCCTAGAGAAAGAATAAGAACTTAATGTGGTTAGTAGAAATGGGCCGACATGGGCATGGGTGTACGATCTTATAATTTTTTTTTTTTTAATGAATGGTTATGAGCTTTTACTATTCCAATATCATGGAAAAGCCCCTATTTTATTTTCCTCACCCTGCACATCTCTTTAATTTTTCTTGCCACTAGTCTTTGTAATTTTTAAGTGCTTCAATTGACGAGGGCCTTTCCCTTCACAGATTGAACATTTTACATCTCAATTTTAGACATAAGTTTAACCAACGTAACTTCTTTTCTAACATGATCTTTTGGCCACTATTTGATAAAAATACCCATACAAACACGATGCTGTGTGCTTATTGCATCTATTCATATCTAACTAGTTTTCTAATTGCATTTTAATTGTTTGGACTGAAGACATGCATACGTACGTAATGTACGTACATAGATACATATGGCCAAATGGATAGTGGATCGAATGAGGCTCATCTTGCAACAATCGCATCTTACAAAATATGTCTTTCCGTGTTCAATTAGGATTTGGATATTAAATGTTCTCCACATTGGACATTCCTAGCGTTCATTTTGTTACTTCAAATCTTAAATCTTTCATGTCAAATTGAAGTTGCATCTTCTAAACTGAACTTGACAAAATGTAAGTACTTGATTATTGCCCTCTTGTCTTTGTACTGAATCTATTTTGTTACTGCTTTTGGTAGTGACCTGCAGCAACCCACTCTTCTTGTTTGGTCATCATCAATAAAAACTATTTCTCAGCATTTTCAGATGCAAATTCTATTGATGGGGTAGCTGGACAAATAAACGTCTTCATATAACACAGAACTCAAATGATAAGGATCTGAAACACGTTGCTTTTATGTATTAAAGTTCAACAATCAAGTGGAAAGTCCTATTTTCATCATTATTTCACAGGTCCCGTCTTTGTATGTGCTTATAGGGAGAGAGAGTTTTGTGTTTCGGAGCACGCACCTTCAGCAGTGGAGGCCGCATTCGCTGGAGGAGCTTCCGGATCAACTGGAGGAGCACAGGTACCCGGAGCCTTATTATGTAGAACAGGCGCGACCATTTCAGTTCGTCGTTCAGAGACTTGAGATGGAAAATAGCTTGAGGCTTTCCCGATTGTATCTCCATGGTTCTGGAAGAAAAACCCTCAATATATCGCTCAAGCTGGACTAATGGAAGTATTTATCTCCACTATTGAGGGTACACGCTCTGACCTCGAGCAACAATTCTTCTTTCAGCAAGTAATGTTGCATTCCGACGGATGAGCTTGTATTAAAAGTACGTGAGTGCAGGGCAGAGAAAGAAGGGGAAAAAAAAACACGAACCTCAATTCACTTCAAGCCTATTGCTGCCCATTTCTCCAACACATAAAGTTCAGGTGCTCGAGAGATGTAATGGAAAGTAAAATCAAGGCAAGGGTCCTCAGGGTAAAGATGCAAAGTTGTTTTTGAAAGGACAAGTGTAGAATTTAAAACGCATCAACTCGCATAGTTTTAAACTTGGAAAGTAATGGTTGCAACATGAATGTATCAAGCGTTCAAACTAATCAAATGCAACTAATTGTTAGAAGCCGTTCCTTGCTATATTGAACTATTTCAATTCATTTGTACACCGCAAGAAAAGCTGTGATATGGGCTGACAATATAGAGTAAATTTCACCGATACCCTGAGGTCATGGGCTATCCCTCGCAGATTGCATAGCAAATATCGGGAAGAGGAGAATTTCCCAGTTACCTCTTGCCCGGGAGAAAATTTGTCAGCAGCACGAAGCACCCGGTCTGCATTATGGTCAGTGAGTTCACGGCCATCGTCACTTTCAGTATCGAGATACCCGCGATGTTTCCCATCCAGAGGGCAAGTTTTTGCATGTCTTACGAGGTCTTCCCACTTTTTCCTTGTCATCTTCTCTCCGAGAATCTGCAATAAAGAAACACAACATAATTCTTCTAGGTTTTGGGGAGTTCAATCCAAAATTGAGAACCCTGTGCTAAAAATCTCACCTCTCTCAGTTTCTTGGGGTCCGTTTGGAGTAGCTGTAAAAACTCTCTCACGTTGGATATTCCTGCATCACTCAGGTTCTTGTGAAATGGTCCGTTCCTTGCAATATTTTTCAATCTCCAGACCGCATCACCAGGTGCAGGTGTAGCATGTTTCTCATTTGCTACAAAGTGAAACGATTAGGGGAAGAAATTGCAGTAATGCTAAGATCAACAGGCCAAACTACTTTTTGTGCAACTAAAACTCTCTTTATACTGTCCAATGCACTAAGGTAGATTAAGATTAAGAAGGCCTTACTATTTTCTTCAGGAAACAATCTAGAAACAGGCCGATTAAATTCCATATTTAGATTAGTTACAGGTCAGTTGAATTGTTAGTTGGCTCCTGCTTTCAGATAAAGTAAGGCTTCACTAAGAAATGAAGTTTTATTTTGCAATTACCTTGAGGGAAGTAAAATCTAAGCATATTTAATTCATAGAGCTAAAAGATAAAGACTACAATCAACTTACACTGTCCTCTATTCTCCTTCACAGTGAACGGTTCTGTTATCGCTTCACTAATATTCTCTGAATATTCTGACAGTGGCCGTAATCCTAGCCTGAACTTCCCGCTCTTAGTCCAACTTGAATTGTCAGTGAACTGTACATCACCCAGCACCCCGGTGCCTCCGTTAAGATTCACTGCAAGGTTTCCAACAAGCAGAGGCCTTTTCCCTTCGCGCTCTTTCACTACAAATTTGTCAAATCCTTCCTGGGTCCTGAAATCACCTTCAAGCACCACAACTTTCGCCTCAACAGAGTGCTCTCGACCTAATTTGACAATACCACCTGTGTTTGCATCAACTAACTCAACATGAATGGTTAGTTTCTGCCCAGTATAGACAGAAGGGGGAAGCCCGGTTTTGAATTGAAGCTGCAAGTTTCTCATTTCATCCTTCTTGCGACGTTTGCCAGAAGATCTGTATTAACTCATCAATTAACATTATAAGGCATTGATTAGAGTAGGATCAACCAAAAAAAAAATAAAAATTTGTAAGGCATTAAAAGACAAGCTCAAGCAACAAAAAGGTGCTGCTTGGAAATAAGGAAACGATCTAAAACTTACCATAGAATGTGATAAGGCTGAAAGTTTTTCTTCGAATTTTACTGTGTTTTAATTGACCTTGACTCAAACAAGGATGAATGGAAATCGTTCCACAATCCAGTTGATGAACAATTCCGTTTTAACAAGATTGGTTTGCAGAGTGCTTGAGCCAAAACTACAACACCCATTGTCAGTGCAAAGTACTGTTACTGCCCAAATTACCTTTTCCATTTGAGTGTTGAACTTTATTCAAATGAAATTACAGTATTTTTGAAGTCAGCCATGAGAAAACAGTGTTTGTAATCAACATCAAGAAAGCTTAATGTCTTTTGGCCTGACATCACCTGAGCTACGATGGTGCACCCTAGAGTGACATGAGCCCATCTAATAGCAATGAATTTCCTTTAATATTTTCTATCCACGTTTGACCATATAAAAGCATAAACCCGGTGTACTACCCATGTGCAATTCTTTCGATGTTATGGGCTTAGGGGATCCCAGATGTATGGTAATTTGTGCGAAGATGTCATAGACAAATCAGCTTGACAGTCTCAATGGATAAGAAATATCAAAAAGTATATCAATGCCACCAAAGCAATTAAAGTATGCTCTAACCTCTCATGTCTAACAGATCGAGAACCAGAGTGCTCCAACTCTTCCCCTGCCTGATGAAAATTCACCAATAATGAGGATGCGCAATAGCATACAACAAAGCAACGAAGAACTTTCTTTTCTTTTATTTTTTTTTCTTTTTGCACTGACGGTAGATGTTGTAAACCCGTCTGCTTTGAGGGTGGATGGAAATTGAGGTTTCCCTTCTCTCTCTGTGTTCGTGGCTCAAATAGACATTGGAGATTGATTACTTAGCAGCACATTTGGGCAACCTCGAGGGATACATTTTGCACTTTTAAGCATGTCATTGTCAATGTGCACATGGTTATTAAAATGGTTAAGATGATGCATGTACATCCTCGAGCATTTTCTAGGAGAAGAATCATTGTACATACAACCTATTAAAAGATATTATTTAGATACGAGAATCTGGATCTCAAAATTGCCATTAGTCCAAGCAGAAGATTCTTGACAACGGCTTTCCATGTATTGCGGCATTTTCATTGGCAACTGGCGAATTGATGATGCAATTCTAGCCCCCTCATGGTCAATAGATGAACGTGAACTACAAAATATGTACGGTCTACAAAGCAATAATCTACATGATTCTTACCTCTCCCTGAATAGTACCATCATCCTTCACTGGTAAGCGAATCGGTAGCACTTTTTTATCTTCAAAAGTGTCACTGCATGAAGAAAATGAGCACGGCAATTGAAATCCAATGGGGTTGTCATGGTGCAAACAAGTATAGGAATAACTATAACACCATCTTTTCATTAGTACTCAATGCTATAGAAAAAACAACTTTCAGTTTCACGAAATGAATGCTGTTGAACCTCCAAGATCTTGCACTTCAAGTGTGCATGGCTGAAATCAAACTTTAGACTAGATTTGGAAGAATTTTCCCAAATTCATGTCACTTGTATGCATTTCGGATGAAACCCATTTGATTTTTGTGAGTTTGCAGTAGGTGAAAAGGATAATTAGAGGTCTAAGAAGAAATGAACATCTTAAAGAGTACATAGAAGTAAACAGGATGCAGAGGCATATATAGATGAGGTCGCCGAACCCTATCATAGAGGGAAAAGCTCAAATACGGTTATGTTGGTATGCACACAAGTTTCTGGAGTGTTAGCTTTTCAACTCTACCATTTTCCTTCAAACATAGGAACCCTAGAAAATGCGTTCTACTCATAAATCTTGATGAAGTGCTTAGAGAAAATTTCACAACATAATAGCAATGAGATATAAAGTGTTGGGACCGTGTAGCAGAAGCCCAATACCTTTACCTTGGGTGATCGCCAAGAGAGAGTCCATATTCAAGCCTATTAATATATCTAGTTGGACCCTTCTTCACTCAAAAGCTTATGGACCAATTATAATATATTAACTACTCTATACCATATCAATTCTCCTATATAAAACTTCCTTAATACGACTCACTCACTCGTGCATTCTCACACAAAGGCAATTTCTATTCCTCCAAATGAAAAGTATTAGTACCTCTCGAATTTACCAGCCAAGCGAGAAATTAAAAACTTCAGCTCTGTCATGTCAGATTTTAGAGGTTTCAGTCCTTCATTGACCTGTTTAACATTGATAATCAATGAGAATGAGAACACTTTCAAGCATGATAGAGAATACTCTCAAGCACGATATATCACACTAGGAATCCACTTTGTAGAAGTTCCAATCCTATCTCTAATTATTTTTTGCTTCCTCCCTCAAGCAATTTGTCAGGTGTAACATCTCATTAGTTTCACTATTAACGTTCAACATATCTAACGTTTACTTCATTAGAATGTCTCACAATCAGCATTATCTTGGAACTGAAGTAAAGACGATATCACCAGCCTAACAGATGAAAATGCAATGGATCATTTGATCACTCATGGCTGAAATCAGCAAATGACGCGGAAATGACTTTGACAAATCGTTTGCATGATGGAAACAATTGTAATTTCTACTCATCTTACCGCGCTCTGGATTTCTACTTTGATCCAAGGGATCAAGTCATCAATTTTGAGTCCTGTTGATGTCTCACTGCATAACGATAATCAGCGTTTTAGGAACCTCGTTCAAAGGAAACTGTAGCCAAATGGATGAAAATACTGCACTCTTCACAATATATATATATATATATATATATATATATATAAATATATATCATATACTCTTATGCGGTTGGAGAATATGGTTCTATATCTATGCATAACAAACCATCACTCTGCATATCTAGTACTGATGTGACCTGTTTGGACAAATTTTTTAGACAAGATTAAGCAAACCAGAAACGTTCCGAAGAAGAGTTACTAAGAGGAATGCCCGAGGAAAAGCTCCAACTCGAGTGCAAACAGCTGACAAAGTTTGAATTGGAGAAGGACCTCGTTTTATTCAACTTTCCTCCAAAAGAAATGAAAGAACTTCGAGGTAGTACCATCAGCGGACATCAAAATCCAAAACATATTTCCGCGTCAAGGCTTCAACTTTCCTCCAAAAGAAACGAAAGAACTTGGAGGTAGTACCATCAGCGGACATCAAAATCCAAAACATATTTCCTCGTAAAGGCTTAAAAACTTTCTCGAGGAATGGGATTCCAATTCCTACATTTTCATGTTTGAAGGGAAATCAAAATGTAATATTATTTCACCAAAAAAGAAAGTAATATTGGATTTCACATGGACTAATCCTTAAATAGTGGAGAATTACCAAAAAGTCTTAAATCTATTACAATTGTACCAATTCAGTCATAAACTTCTTTTTGTTTGCTAATTTAGTCATAAACATTTTACAATTGTGTCAATTCAGTCCATTCTGCCAAAATTGGCCGAACGGCGTTAACCTGGATGCCGGCCGGGGACAGTTGGTTGGTGAACGCTGATATAGCAAATTTTTAATATTTTTTTTTTTTATTTTTTTTCAAATTTTTCAAATTTTTTTTTTTTTTTTTTTGAATTTTTTTTTTTTTTTTTTTTTCGCCGGCCGGCCAGAGGCGAGGGCCGGCGAGGTCAGCCTCCCCTTAATGCTGACGTGAACTAGAGAATAGCTCCCGTTCAATTCTAGCGACCCACCTTTATTTATCTAAACCAACTATGAGCAGATTCGTACTCCAAGTAATATCACTCTTTCCTTTTCAATTGTTTTATATATTAAAAAAAAAATGACCTCAATCGTGGTTGGCAGCCTCTGCGGCCACTGGGGACAAACCACTGGCGACAACCGATGTGGCGGTGACAGAGTTGGGATTTTGATAGTTTTGTGGCCGTGGTAATATAAAATTGGATTTTTTTTTTTTTATGATCCAGGAATCCCGTACAACCGGCCCGGCAGGCAAACCTGGGGCGAAGCTAGCAGAGGACCCACATAAAATTAGAATTTTAATACTAACTATTGCTAGGTATTTTAATTCGACACTCTTTAAGGGGAGAATTACCAAATAAATCATAAATCTATTACAATTGTATTAATTCAGTCCTAATTTTTTTGACCAGTCTAGTCCTAAACCTTTTATAATTGTGCCAATTCAGTATTAAAATTTTATATATTAAAATACCTACCAATAGTTAGTATTAAAATTCTAATTTTATATTCCCACGGCCACAAAACTATCAAAATCCCAACTTTGTCACCGCCACATCGGTTGTCGCCAGTGGTTTGTCCCCAGTGGCCGCAGAGGCTGCCAACCACGATTGAGGTCATTTTTTTTTTATGATATATAAAACAATTGAAAAGGAAAGAGTGGTATTACTTGGAGTACGAATCTGCTCATAGTTGGTTTAGATAAATAAAGGTGGGCCGCTAGAATTGAACGGGAGCTATTCTCTGGTTCATGGAACCAGACGATGCAAGACGAAATACAAGGTCTTGGAGGACCCCAAGGCATTGCGAAACCGACGGATCAACTAACCAGAAGTGAGAGTGGTCAGTTAAACAGAGATCAGCAACGTTGTGACAAAAGTAAAAAGAGATCAAAGAAACATCAAAAGTACCAAGTGAAACCAAAGACAAAGGATGCGTAGAACCCATGGAAATCAAGTCCTGGCAGCAAAAACAGAAGGAAAACGAAGAGGCTACCTCTCAGAATGGCCCGTCCCCCTGGATCCTGGACTCTGCAAGCGAGGTTTGACTGTCCGTCCCATGCTTGTTTCGTCCTGTCACTTGATCAGCAGTTTCCTGTAAAAGAAGAAGGAGAACAACTATGACATTAGAGTAAATGGAAGAAGAAGAAGTGGGATGGTTCAATTGAAGATGTGTTGTTCGGTTCCTGGAGGCTGAGAACACTTGCAGCCCCCTCGCTTGCACCACGCATGAGAAAATCGAAGTCCAAATAAAGAGGAGGACGAGGGGAGAGAGCTGGGAAGCGGGGGGTGTACGAAGGAGTTAGGCACATACATAAATTGGCCAGAAACTTCAGGGCCACGAGCCAGTCCTAGCTTTTATCTCACGAGATTAACTTTGATATGCCTCTCTTGATTGGTTATGGGAAATGGGAGAGCGAGAGGGGGGGCGGGTGTTTGGGGGAAGGGAAGGAGAGAGAGACTAGAGTTATTTAATTATTGATTAACCCAAGACGTAGTCCCGAGGTAAATGGCTGTCTATTTTGGAGTGCTCTTACAGAATTAAAGGAAGAAAATCTCAAAAGCGCTCGTATAATCCCATTCATCTCAATCATAAACCCCTAAACATACTCAAACGCTTCGACCAAAAATACAATAAATAAATACTCAAATGCCGCCGCTGTCTCCGACACCAATACGTAGATGCGTGTTTTGCATGATTCTGTGGATGCGGTGCGTAAAAATCTTAGCCGTGAGACTCTAATTAGAGAAATCTATAAAGATGAGTGCCCACACACGCATCAATAAAAGATGGCATGTCTTTCATCCAGCAAAACAATCTCTAATTATCAGGATGGCCAAACTGAGTAACTTGCTAATTCCGCATTTTGAATCTAAAATTGGTCGAAGAGTAAATTGGTATATTCCGTACTTTTGTATAGTTTTTCATTTTGTAAAAAACAATCGGCATATGTAATTTGATATCATAAGATTTTATTGACACGATAGTCCTTTTCAACATTTGTGTATGAGTAGAAATTCATGAAGGAATCGAGCTTGGCGATCTTTTTAGCAGGATCTACTGAAGAGTGATTGCCACATTTTTGCGGGAAAATTATCCAAAAAGTCCTAAAACTATTGCACTTTTATCAATTCAGTCCTAAACCTTTTAATTTTCCCAATTTAGTTCTAAATATTTTCACTTCTTGTCGATTCAATCCATCTAGCCAATTTTGGTAGGAAAATGCTGACGTGGACGCCGGCAATGTCACATAGAACCTGTCGGCGTTGACGTAGACAATTTTTAATAATATTTTAACATTTTTTTAATTTTTATTAATTTTTCTGCTTTTTCCTTTTTTTTTTTTTTTTCCTTTTCTTTCTTTTCTTTTTGGCTTTTTTCTTGGCCTTTTCCGGTGGCCGACCACAGCTAGTCGATTGGCCTTGCCCGCCACAGGCAAGGCCCAACCAGCGAGGAGGAGCCCCGGCGGGGAGCGCTCGCCCGGGCATGACTCAACAAGGGTTGCTTGGGCGAGGCCGACCCTCACCCAAGCTAGGGCGACCTCGCCAAGCGTCCGCCGGGCGATGGCGACACTAGGCAAGGCCACCCTAGCCTAGCCGGGGGCTGGTCGCGCCGGATCTAGCAAGGGGAGCCCTCGCCGAGGCTCACCCTCGCCTAGGCAAGCGTTGGCCTCACCCAAACCAAATTTGGCAAGGTCTCCCCTCGCCATATTTGGCGCGGCCGGCCCTCGCCTAGGCCGGGGGGTGGCCGCCCCGGTGTCACCGACACCCGGCTAACACCTAGCGAGGCCGCCCGGCCTGGGTGAGGGTTGGCCTCACCTAGGTGACCCTTGCCGGGCCACGCCCGGGCGAGGGCTCCCCCTGCAGGACTCCTCCTCGCCGGCCGAGCCTTGCTCGTGGCAAGCAAGGCCAACTGGCTAGCTGTGGCCGATGGCCAGCTGTCGCCTATGGCCAGTGGCCAGCCACCAAAAAAGGCCAAGAAAGCCACAAAAAAAAAAAGAAAAGAAAAAGGGAAAATCAAAAAAATATTAAAATATTATTAAAATTGTCCACATCAACGCCGATAGTCCTATGTAGCACCACCAGCGTCCACGTCAGCATTATCCGACCAAAATTGGCTGGATTGACTGAATTGGCAAGAAGTGAAAATGTGTAGGATTAAATTGGCAAAGTTAAAAGATTTAGAATTGAATTGGCAAAAGTGCAATAGGTTTAAGACTTTTTGGACAATTTTCCCCATTTTTGCAATATTTAGCCCTTTCATCCCAGGACACACATTGAATGATTGAATTTGGTTTGGCCGGTTGGCTGGCCGCGATGGCCTTGCGTTTTCAAGAATGGCGGGTAATGAAGGCCTTTCATTTCTTCTTACGGTCACGGATGGAACAGGTTCCGACCAACAAAAAACAAGGATGGAACAGGTCGAGAGGAATTTTACGCCGGTAGCCGTAAGATGAATAATAAAACAGCCAACTTGGACATATAAAATGCCTTCTTTATTGTATTTCAATAGAGAGAGACATAGCGAGAGATGAATTACTGAAATTACTCCTACCATAAATAAAAAAAGTGAACTGAAATTACTCCTCGAATAAATTTTGATGCTTACTGCGACGACGTTGTCTTACTATACTTTATTGGAATGAATAGTTCATGTGAAATGGTGGCTGTGGATCATACGATGTTTCCGAGAAATGTTACCTAAATGCATGCCCCTTTGTGGTCGGAGCATTACGTCGGCCACTATGTTTAAGAAGGTCAACGGTGCGTGAGTATTGATGGAGATGTGCTACCCCGCAAAGCTTTATTTCAGGTTGTTTTCTTACTAGTTATGATTACAAGTGCGGTCCACGTGCAAAGCATATGATTGGAAGTTGTTGTATAGAAACTTTTAAGGCACGCTTTAGTAGATTACGCACTCAAGATTAATATGGTATTTAACGGGATGGCGACGAGGTGCGGACCGCGGTCGAGGAATCGTGGCCCCAATGGTTCTACAACACCTTGAGCAAATTGATTGGATTATTTGGAGGGTTTGTTATTGGAGAGAGACATGAATTGCTGAAATTACTCCCACAATAAATAAGAAAGTGAACTTAAATTACTCGAATAGATTTGGATGTGAACTGCAATGATGTCGTCTAGAGATTTACTTGAAGTGAAGAGTCAAGTAATTTTGGTACATAAGAAATGTTACTCGCATGCATGCTTCATTGTAGTTGGAGGATTTGTGCTGGCCAACATGTTTAAGAAACTCAAATGGGCACGGGTATTGCTGTAAATAAGCTACCTCACAAAATTAGCTTCTAATTACACGGGACTATAACTAATAAATTATGACACTGACAAATGTGTGTGATAAATGTCTATTGAGAGATATTGAGGCAAATTAGTATGGTTCTTATCAAATTGATGATGTCAAAATGTCATATGGCTTTGCTTGATTTGATACGTCATAACCAGTCAATCATAATGCCAATATTATACGAATCTCAGCAAAATTTACTTTCGATGTTTAGAAAGTTTACTTACTACTTCTTCCCATTTCACTATCTCGTGATATTATTCATCCATGAAATATCTCTTCAAGCTTGTTGGACAACATTATTTTATCTGTGCATTTGAATTTTCAGTGGGTCATGAATCACATCATGGTGAAACTTTTACGAATCTTATCCTTAGGTATTTTTCTCTCATTCGAAGATTTTACCTCGATTAATCAATCACTCGTAATTTTGTGCAAAGTACAAATACCGACATAATTTAAATATATATAAACAAAACGCTTCCATCTCCTGCACATTTGTTGAACTAACGTAAAAATACATATATATATATATATATATATATATATATATATTTATAAAAACAAATCATACACTTGTAAGATGTCTGTCGAATTACTTGCTGGTAAAAGTACTTCAGTTATGAAATTACCGGTTTTCTTACTCGTGGTTTGCACAGGTTTTCTTTGCAAAGAGATGATTAAGTGATTCTTGATGTATTATTTTCATAAGAACTCTCAATCTTAGATAAATTTTCAGTTACCTATATAGATAATTGGGAATTATTCTTCTCAAACATGGACTCCTATGAAATCTGCAACTTAAAATACCTACGCTCTTTCGCATTCCATTTGTGTTTCAATTATGGGGCTAGGCTCAATATTTTCGATGATTTATTTGACTGAGAAATTAATGCAACCTTGGACTCTAATATTCAACTTGCGATGACGTTCTTCACATCTCTCTTGATCATTTTCTATTCTTTTTTCCTTTAATTAAGGTCATTCTAATCAAGAAATCGATCCAGTTATGACTTGCCTGTAGAAAATTATTCTTATGAACAACTAATCAATCAAGAACAAATGGATCCATATATGATTGTAAAACACCAATATTAATAAACACAGCGGAATTAAAGTGTACCTGTTTGAGCCATTGCTTCATTTGAAGAAAAATAGATCAATTTGATAATCAATAATCTATTGGAATGTCAGATCTTCCTCTCTATGACCTATTTCAGTATAGCAACTTTTAATGGGATTAAAACAACTGATAGGTATAACCTACCCTTTTATAGGCTAGAGAGAGGACCTAGCAAACCCTAATCAACATCGTGTCGACTGGGCCATTCCCATTACAAGTTTCAGTTAAACATAATTGCCTACACTTTGCTGCTCAACTAGGCCCGTTATTAATAAATGCCAATACACAATTCAATCAGATCATTGTAGAGTTCAACAAATATTTGAATATTCATTAACCTGATTATTTAATATAGAAAATCAATTAATTAATGTAAACCCATATTATAGGAAATTTCCAACATTTACCCACTTGGGCTACATTAATTAACTTATTTTATTTTGAAAAAGATTTTATATTGAAAACGACACTATCGGGTTAATAACTGAAAATTTTGTTTTATGTGGCCACAATTTAAAAAAATAATATTCCAATAACGGCATCTCAAAACCAATCCAATTCTATATAACCTCAGTATAGAACTATGGAGATCAATGTGTTAAGAAAATACCACAACACATGATCTTCCATAATCACATATAATAAGTATTATATTTTCATGGATCATGGGCCTAGTAGTGTAATAAGAAATAGTGCTCATGTGATCAAAATATTTACTATTTCTTATCGGTCCTCAATGCAATTTCTCAATGACATGAAACTGCATTAACGCAATTTCTAAACAACATGAAATTGCATAACTATGTCACAATCCAACATGAGATCTCATAATCAGTGATATCCAATCATCTTTATACTAAAATTTCTTTAAAGATATTGTTGAATATTTCCATTTCTCAATCAACAGGAGACATGATAACAATAGAATCAATAATAACAATCATTGAAAATAAATGCTTTAATGGACATCATAAAAGCATTATCAGTATGCATATAACTATAATATCCAGAAACACAAATTATATAACTCCCACTAACAAAAGAAATCAAAAGAATCTAAGACACTCATATTCTTTACATGTTCTTTAAACAAAATGGGTCGTAAGCCTTTTATTAGATGATCAGTCAACATGGACTCAGTTCTAATATTCTCAATCACAATGTCTCCATTTTTGACCAAGTCCTTAACAGTATAATATTTGATCCAATTAACATTTCAACCGTGGCCTTATTGTTATTTATAACAAAAGTAATTGTTTGTCACACATAATGCAATAAGATCAATTATGGGCAATAAGTATTTCAACAAAAATAATTAGTACATTATAAACTCTCCTTTGGGCAGAGTGTATAATGCACAATTATTTTTCACAGCATGAAGTTTATAAAATAACAATAAGGAGAATTACATATAATTGTTAAAAATCCATCCCCTTTGGACAGACAAATAATTTAAATCATACATCTCCATAATATCAATATAAATGGGAATTACATATAATTTTCAAAACATTTATCCCCTTTGGGCAAATAAATACTTGTCAATTATACATCCCCATCTTTTAAATATGGGAATTAAACTTCATGCTATTTTCCAAATTAATATACACAATAACCCCCTTTGGGCGAGTAATTGTATATACTAATCTTTATCAATAGGGAATTTCAAAAAATTTATGCCCAAAATTCATCAAATAATATGAAACACTTTACAACATGTGCTTCCAAAGATCATATTGCATTTATCAAACAACAATTTTTGCCACAATTTTTACAATCTCTAATCTCTACAACACTCAGCCCTCACCTCTTTATGGCTGCCCCTCTACATCGGACATTTAGTCCACCAAAGAATCACTAAAATCACTAGCCGCGAGGTGTTACTCACCATGATAACATCCCGTGACAACAAAGATAGGCAATGGGAGACTCTTAAGAGACTGTAATAGCAAATAAAGTCATCATTCTTATGATGGAACTCAACTTCATCGCAATATCATCGTTGATCGGGCATTGCTCCATCAAGTTATCTTTCAATTAACGGAGGATCTCCAACCACAAATCAACGCCATTCAACATTGACAAGAACAACCATTCACATCACACAGCATTACCCATAGGAACACCCACATCAAGAAAAGGAAAACCATCAGAAGTCTTGCAAAGCACTTTAGATAATACTATTTACCACGAAAGGGATTTACAGAAATCTTTGGTGCTGGCTCATTCTTTATCTATCATATATTTCTAACATAATTTAGCCTTGCGCACTCCTAAAAGAACAAAAACAAACACACACAATTTGAGTGATTCTTATTCGAGCACTCCAGCCAATATTCTACTCCATATGTAGTTTCAAGACAAAGCCTATATAAAGAGGCGCCACACACCTACTGCTAGTAGTAAATGAGCCCGAACCAACCGCTTCGAAACGTATGGTGATCTAATTGGAGAGCAAATATTCCCTCTCAGTATTCAGTTCATGTTGAACCGTAGCTAGGATGAGCTAGGTAGCTACGCACTGCACTAAAAGACTGGGACGCTTGAGCACGACGTATCTCGTGTCAAGCGACATCATCAAGGCGCGAAAAAACCCTAACCGACCTAGACTTAAAAAAAAAAATCATCATCAAACAAGGATTTCCTCCTCGAGCAAAATTCAAAAGAAAAAAGAAAGCTTAGTCCAAAAGAAATTAGTCATTTACGTAGTAACGCCGAAGCATCGTTTAGCCTCCATATGTAATGGTCAATTGCAACAATATATCAACCGTAGCTGCTGCAATATCTACATTAACTCTGTCGTGCTATCTAAAATAGACCAAAGGCAACTTACATTGATGAGAACTACATCGTCCCAAAGATCTATCAATTTTCATTGGCCGAGTTTTATGCTATTATTGTTGTTGTTGTTGTTATTATTGTTGTTGTTGTTGTTATTATTATTATTATTATTATTATTATTATTATTATTATTATTATTATTATTATTATTATTATTATTATTATTATTATTATTATTATTATTATTATTATTATTATTATTATTATTATTATTATTATTATTATTATTATTATTATTATTATTATTATTATTATTATTATTATTATTATTATTATTATTATTATTATTATTATTATTATTATTATTATTATTATTATTATTATTATTATTATTATTATTATTATTATTATTATTATTATTATTATTATTATTATTATTATTATTATTATTATTATTATTATTATTATTATTATTATTATTATTATTATTATTATTATTATTATTATTATTATTATTATTATTATTATTATTATTATTATTATCAGTTTTACGCATGAAGATTAATTGAGCAAGAACATCAGTCATCCATGAGAAACATAAAATCGTGAAATCCTATGATCACACCATATAATGCAATCTACCAAAATTCATTGTAAAAAAAAAAAAAAAAAAACAGCATCAAGCAAGCACGTTTACACTCCTTGTCATGAAAAATTAGCTAAAAAGAAGGCAAGCCTCGAGTCCAATCCAAAAGAAATTTTCGGTGGCTACACATGACAATCACGATGAAGCTATAACCCATTAAAGTATGAGCGCGACTCGAAGAAACTAAAGACTACTATTATGATAATCGAAAGAAACACTCTTCCAGCATTAGCAGAAGAATCTAAAAGCACCAAACAAAATAGATGTGGACACCTGACAATAAGATAAAAGCGCGGATGCCATGGAATATTAGGATTCAAAACCTTTTAAGTCTCCTTCAAAGAGCATTGGCCAAAGAGAGTGTACACGTAAAAGACTTTCGCACATCAACTGCGATTTGTAGCGACTGCCACCGCTCACATATCGCATAATGCCTTGGCACCCTAAGATCTTATATGCATAGTCGGTAGAATACTGTCCCTTGATCCTATTTGATAGGCAGGTATTTACCCTTAGCCTTCACCAATATATATTTAAAATTGGCCACTTTTCTAAATATTTTCTTACGAAAAAGCTATTAGCCATCATCTAACATAGACCCACATGAACAGATCCTTCGCCGACCCATCGCCACAACAGGATTGTGGTGAACGAATTTCACAGCCGCCTACCACCACAAAAATACAAATCTTCAAAAACCCTCCATCCTCCTCGTCGCAAACGAATTTGGCATTGACTAGCGACTGCGGGCGAACTCGCCACGGCAACATAACAAAACCGCCGAGAGGAGCAAGTCGATTTCGAAATAAAAGAACGACGAGTGAAAGAGCGCGTGTGTTGACCGACAGTTCATAATTCAAACGACATGACGCGATGCAAAGAAAAGCATCGAGTGGAGAAGAAAAACGAAGGTAACGCTAGAATGTAACTTAAAATTCTAGAACTTTTTCATGTATAAACCCTAGAATTTCAAATTGAAAATTCTCTCTCAATTCTCAACAAAATTATGTAAATTATATATGGTTGGAAAGATCTCAACATATAGAACAAAAGCCCTATGGTTTCAGGATCAATCGAACAAAAAATCCACATGAAAAAATAACACCCATAGTCGGCTCAAAAAAGGAAAATGTTGAATTTTGTTTATAAAAAAAATTTGGGTTCTACAATCATATATGACTAGCTCTGATACCACATGTAGAAAATTATTCTCATGGACAACTAATCAATTAAGAACAAACGGATTCATATGTGATTGTAAAACACCGATATCAATAAACACAAAGTGGAATTAAAGCGTATCCGTTTGAGTCATTGCTTCACTTGAAGAAAAATAAATCAATATGATAATCGGTAATCTATCAGAATGCCAGATTTTCCTCTTTATGACCTATTTCAGTATAGCAGCTTCAATGGGATTAAAGCAACTAATAAGTATAACCTACCATTTTATAGGCTAGAGAGAGGACCTAGCAAACCCTAATCAATATCGTGTCAACTGGCATTTCCTATTACGAGCTCAGTTAAACACAATTGCATATACTTTGCTGCTCAACTAGGTCTGTTATTAATAGATGTCAATACAAAATTCAATCATATCACTTTGTAAGGTTCAATAAATATTGGAATATCCATTAACCTGATTATTTAAAATAGAAAATCAATTAATTAATGTAAGCCCATATTATAGGAAATTTTCCAACACTGCCCACTCAACACCTATAAAACGAAGAAAAGTCAAAAAGAGATGTTGACACCTAAATTTGGGCAACCTATTTAGTCATTTATTGCATAAAAATTAGGGATTAATTTTTAACCCCTAAGAAAAAATAGTATAATTCAATTGCATAGTATATAACTTTTTAGGTGCATTTATTTTTAATTTAGATGTTTTGTATTTTTTTTTTTTTTAGGACCGGTGGTGGATGGGTTCGAATTAATATTTCTAAGCTCTAGTTTGGCAGGCCGGGCTAGGCCCACGAAAGAAGAAAATTAACCCAAGCCCGTCGTTATGTGTAATTAATTATCTTGTGAAAAATTAAGATTTGATGCGATATTATGATGATTTTTGGAAATTAAGAAAAACGTATTGTAATCTTATCTTTATCAATAGATGATGAAATCGAGGGAGATTATTCTTGAGATAAGGATTTTTGTGATCAAAAGGTTATAAGCAATATTCTTAACAAAAAAGATCAAGTTGTGTTTCGCCTATAAAAGGATGCGTACGGAGTTCAATTGAGGAGAGGCTTTTCGAGGGTTTTCTCTTCGTTGAAGTGAAAGAAAGAGAAAGACAAAGGCTTTCTTCCTCGTCCATCTTCAGTCAAAGAGAGCTTTTTCTCTTTTCTTTTCCCGACAAACTGCAGAGAAAAGGAAAAGGCAGGAGAGTGACGTGAGAGAGACAGGTGAGAGAGAGGGAGAAAAAAGAAAAGGGAGCCACTGTTCGTCTTCCCCGCGGAGCCTTCCGCGATCGTCGCTTCCCACGTCGCCTGCACCACAACAGTCGACCACTGTCCCTTTGCCAGAACACTACGCTCGAATCAGCCACCGAGCCCCAACACCAGCCCAAAGCTCCGCCAGCCACCGTCGCGCTCACCATGCTCGACTCCAGATGCTGCTCTTGACACAACCCGACACCGGAGCAGCACCAACCTACATCTGCTCCCCTTCGCCTACGACCCGTGACCCATAGAAGCCCGTGCTGCAACCTGATTCCCCTGCTTGCCGGACCGCATCGCCGATCTGCCTCTACTGCGCCTCCACGAGCACCTGCGCGCCTGCCGATCCGCCTTTGTAGCATCTCCACGAGCCACCACCGCGCGCCTCTATCCCTCTGACGCCGCAATAGCCACAGGTTTCCCCTATTGCGCTTCCACCCTCCGATCGGTCACACCAACCTCGCCCGAAGCCCGACACCGCCTCTGCTGGCCCCACCTCCGCACAGCTCTCTGCTCCGCACCTTTGCTCAAGCCCGAACCAGTCACTGATTTTTCTTTCCTGCAGTTCCGAATTGCCAGACTTCATCGGAGCTCCGCACCTCCGCAACCTCTGATCGACGGTGACGCCACCGCTATAGCCGCCACCCCTCACTGGGGCCGATGACCAGCCGCACGAACACAAGCTGTGCTTGGGAAGAAAAAGAAGAAAAAAAGAAAAGGAAATTAGGTAGTTTTATTTTCTTTTTCTATTAACTTTATTTTATTTATTTCTTTTAAGTTTAGTTGTTATTGTGTAAATTTGAAGTGATCTTCATTTCATGAATTTTGTAGGCATTATTCGCAGGGTCTTCCCAGAATTATTGTAATACTAATTTGATCCGTAAGATGTCGATCATTTTTTTTAATTATATTAATTTTTGGGGTTTATCGAAAGTATTTTAAGTGATGAATCAATATAATTATTAATTTGGTCCGTAAGATTTCGGATCAAATTTTTAATTATTTTGAACTCTCCGTTATGATGATTAGGGTTAGAATAATCGTTAATTTGACTTGTGAGGTTATTTTTTCGATTTTTTTAATTTTTTATTTGTTGATTATATTGATTGTTTAGATTTAATATTTGATAATTACTCATTTAAAAAACATTAAAAAAATAAAAAAAAAAATCAAATCTTGCATTAGAGTGTGTTGGCTTAGTAAGTTAAGATTGTATTTTTAGGATTGCACTTTTGGATAATTTTTTGAATAGATTAGGATTGGATTTAATTTTTAGATAGTCTTAGATAATCTTTGCATATTTAAATAACCTCATTTTTCTAAAAAGTAATTTTCTAAGATATGATAGGGTTTAAGTCGAATTAATCCCTAGAATAAATTAGACAATTATCCCTTTTTAGATACTTTAATTAGGGTTTTTATTAATTCCGAATTTCAATTAAAAAAAGTACAAAAATACTAGGTGCATATTAAGTAGTTTGCATAATAGGATCATTTGATTAGAATTTATTTACTAGTAAAATTAGGTCGTGAGGTAAATGTTAACTAGTTTGCATAATAAGATCATTTAATTAGAATTTGCTTGTTAGTAAAATTAGGTCATGTAGTTAGAAATGCATTTTATAAAAAATCTAAGAAAACCCAAAAATTGTTAGCTTCATGTGATACAATTTATTTCATTTGTTGAATTTCTAATAATGGTTGAGCACTCGTGTAATCGCCTTTTTGCATGATAGAGATTTAGGTTAAAATGAATCAAAGCTACTTGCAAAAATATTTTTGAAAATTAAAAAGAAATGGTATCGAAAGGACATTAGAAAAAATCTAGTGTAACCAAGTCCCCGTACACATAGTCTCTGGTTCGTATGAGTAAAATAATCCCCCCATTATTTTACTTAGGTGTCTAATCGACCTACCATAAATCGATTAGTGGCGACTCCTAATTATTAATCATTCGCATGTTAGATAATTGAACCTTAAGTCGCGATTTGGTATGGGCTTGGAAGAGCCCAAGCTAAGCTTAAAGACTTAATAGTCCATTAACCTAGTTTTAGGTAGTGCAACCGAAAAATAGATCACGACAAGAGATATGCTCTCAAAACGCTTGCTACCGAAATTGTTGTGAAACCTACTTTGCTCCATTGCATGCGTCTATAGAAAAATTGTTTCTCTTGCCTTTATCTGCCATTAAAAAGCTCGCAATCTCCCAGAGAAGAACATCCAGTTTTTCTCCAGTTTCACCAAAAATGGGTTTTTACCCAAATATCAAAGGCATTGTTCGCATATTTGTTCGGAGAAATTCCATCTAAAATATTTCATGTTACTCTAATAAATTTTTACTTATCTTGTTACTTCTAGAAGAGAAAATTAGGGACTTTTCGCTTTTCAATAATAATGAGTTTGTTGCCATACTCTCCACCCGCGCAACCATATAAAGACAATTCCAGGCGGCTAACCAAGAGAGGCCGAAGTTAAAGCTAAATAAAATCTAAAGTTCAGGCTATTACGGATCATTATTTATTTATTTTCTTCTAAGTCCTCTTTCTTTCTTGGGTTGATTTTTCAAGGTTCCATGTTTTGTCCGTTTGGTAACTACCAATAACGTCACATCCCAAATTCATGCCGAGAACTTAGCGAATGACGGGTCATCCTTTATAAAATAAACCACGACCTCTTCAACTAAACATAGAGATTTTGCGAAAAAAGAATATTAATTTAACAAAACCTCTGTCCGAGCAAATATAATAACATATTTGAATGTGGATTGCAATGGCGTTGTTTAGGAGATTTACTTGAAGTAAGTAGTGGAAGACATTGGGTGAATATATGAGAATCGATGTTGTGGATCATAGGAAGGTTCATATCATATAGGATAAAAGTGACTAGGCGATTGATAATTTGATAATTGAATCAATCATAGGCTAAATGTTTGCTGCCACTTACAATTGTGGGATTTGTCGCAGTCGAGTTTCGATATATTATTTTCGTGTTTAACGTTTCATTTTACATCTAAATTCGGATCAGGCCTTTTCTACTTCGTTTTGGTAATCATTAGAAATATAATTGCCGTATGAGTTCTCCTTTGCGTTTGGAGGAATTCCACCCATCAACCTTTCATGTTACTCTAATGATGGAGGACATTTGATCAACATGTGAGAAGTAATCGCCGTGGCCTGCAGGAATTCCCAAGTTAGGCAACTTGGACGTACAAAAGACAGTCTTTGCTGTATTTCAATAGAGAAAGACAGAAAGGGCAGAGAGGGATTACTGAAATTTCTCCTCGAACGAATTTGGATGTGAACGGCAACGATGTTGTCTTAGTAGATTTTCTTGAGTTGAATAGTTTATGTGAAGTGGTGGTGGTGGAGGTGGTGGTGGATCATAGGAAGGTTCTGGGAATTGTTGCTCGCGTGCTTCATCGCTTCATTGTAGTCGGAGGATTTAGGTTGAACACTAGGGTCTAAGAGGCTCAAACGCGCGTGGGTATTTCGGTAAATATGCCACCTTGCAAAATTAGCAACTTATCTCGTCTCCTTTTGATAATAGCAATGATTACACGTGCAGTGCACGTGAATGGAAGTTGGTGTAGGAGAATTTCGTTCCCCACATAAGTTGACTACAATCAAGATTAGAATAGTATTTGATAAGGAGGCAACAATGAGGAGGACCATGCGGACCCGTGGAAGATTTGCCATGTGAGAGAAATGGGGGGTAGAGAGAGGAATTACTGAAATTACTCCAATAAATAAGAATATGGATTGAAATTATTGTAAGGCGGTCCTAATATATTACGAGGCTAACAGAAAATGTAACAGAGAATGAGTTGAGAATAATAAGTGAAGAGATATTATGTTATTTTCACTGGCTAATGAGCAATACAAATGCCTTTTTATAGCCTTTTCATAATGAGTATCTAAAATTATAAATCAGATCAATCAATGACAATATAGAGGATAATATATAAATTACATAATATCCTAAATATATTTCTGAAAGAAAGAATGAGACAACAAATGTTTATCCAATGAGCTTGAACTCAAAGTAATGAGTCTTTGATCATTGAAGTGTGTTCTATTTTGCATCGGAGGCCCATACCTGAGAAAAGTGACTTCATCTTCATGTACTCTCCTGAAAATGTTGGCCCCTCCACTTTGCTCCGTTGCATGTGTCTATAGAAAAATAGATTCTTTTGCCTTCATCTGCCATTAAAAAGCTCAGAGTCTCCTAGAAGAGCACCCCGTTGTTCTTTAGTTTCACCAAAAAGTGGATTTTTACCCAAATATGAAGGCATTGTTCCCATTTTTGTCCGGAGGAATACCTTACATAATCTTTCATGTTACTGTAATAACTTTTTTTTTTCTTTTCTTTTTTTGTTACTTCTATAAGAGAAAATTACGGACTTTTGCTTTTCGATAATCATAAGTTTGTTACTATACTTGAGGGATCAATTGCAGTAATTTGCAGAGATCATTCTGGGCAGTTGAAGGAGGGATTTACCGGATCCGTGCAGCAGCGTCAGCTTTGCGGACAGAAGCTCAGGCACTGATTTGTGCTCTCTGCCACGTACTACAACAACAAATGGTGACTACACCTCTAGAGATTGATTCGGACTGCTTACTCTTGGTAGAAGCCATCAATAGCTGGCAAGAGCCACCATGGGAGATCCACCCCCTCGTCCATGAAGTAGTACTTTTGTGTAGTGCTCTTCCTCTTTTGCAAGTTAGGTTTTGTAAACAGGCTGCCAACTCAGTAGCTGATTGGGACGCACGAGCCCACAACAAGGGCTGCCTCTCTCCTACTTGGGCCGTCTCTCTCTCTCCCCCTCCTCTATTAGACTTGCTTTTATCAGACATTATAGCTGCAGATTGTATTTCGTATCTTTATAAATAAATTATCTTTTACGATAAAAAAAAAAGTTTGTTGCTATACTCCCCATCCACGTGACCAAATAAAGCCAAAGTTAAAGCTTAATAAAATCCAAAGTTGAGGTTATTACGGATCATTATTTCTTTAGTTTTTTTGTAAGTCCTCGTTTCTTTTTTCTTGGGTTCACTTTTCAAGGTTCGATATTTGTCCATTTGATACCTAACGGCAAAGTGTCACATCCCAAATTCATATCTAGAACCTAGCAAATGATTGGTCATCCTATATAAAAATGATTAATATCTTGAAAAACTGCAAATGTGTATATTTATGATAAATTTATCTCAAATTAATTTTTTGATTGCCAAAAACATTAAATTGGTACACTTTTTTTGATAAATTTAATCCAAACGATATATTTGTAATAAATTTACCATCTGTTAGTTTCCGTTAAATTTTACAGTCAAATTACTAAGTTAAATGATATGAAACAATTGACTGCTATACTAATTTGTAATTTTACTCTCTATTTGTTACGGTTATACAATTTTTTTTATGATATTAATCAAATTTAATGGAGGGTGTATTTATCATAAATGTACAAATTTTGGGTTTTTAGCAGTCAAATAAATTAGTTTAGGATAAATTTGTCATAAGTATACCAATTTTGAGTTTTTTTTTTTTATGATCAATTGGGTTAAATTTGTCACATGTGTATCAGCTTAAGGTTTTCATGATCAATTTGGATAAATTTATCACAAATGTACTAGTTTGGGATTTTTCATATTCAAAAATTAGTTTTGGATAAATTTATCACAAGAGTATCAGTTTGGGTTTTTCCAAAGTATTAACCTTTATAAAAATTAACCATGGAGTCTTCAATTAAAAATAGTTATTTTGCCCAAAAATAATTATTTAACCAAACCTTTCTCTGAGAAAATATAATAAGGGGTGAGCATGGTTCCATGAGAGATACTAGAACTTGAGAACTGAATCAATAGGAACCTATAGGTTCCAAGTTCCAAGATATGCAAGGTAGGTTCTAAGTTCTAAAAAATGATAAACATATTTTAACGAATAGGTTTTAGATTCTTAGTTGGAGAAATCTAGAACTTGTAACCTAGAACCCGGAAAAAGTTTTAATGTTTTTCTTTGTCCATGTTTTCGTGCGATCATCTGATATTCTGTACCGTTCGATAATAAGTGTATAAGCTAGAAACACTAGTCCAAGTTTCCATTTTATTGCTAAGATTTTACTTTATTAACATTCATATTTTTCGTGTCTCTAAATTTAAGTTATGGTTAGTAATAATAATATAGGTGGAACCTGGGTGGACCTTGGAACTGACCTTGGAACTTATGATAGGGTAAGTTTCAGGTTTTAATGTATATAAGGTAAATTATAGGTTCCAAAAAATGAGAAATCTGTTTAAATGGATAGGTTCTATGTGACATCCCAGATTTCTAACCTTGTTTTCTACTGAATTGATCGGGCATTTCATTGATGCGCCCATAGGGCTGTTCTCAAAGCCGATCATTCTCGAGATAACTAGACTAACTAGGGATGCTACTAAGGAATTTAAAGTAAATAGACTTGAGAATTCGACCAAGAATCGACTTTTCGACCATGCTCATCTTTAGCGGCCATTACGGCACAAAGTATAAAATCGATTTGAGATCAGAGATAGGTCTGTTCGACTGAGATGTGTGGCCCATCGTGAGTGATTCCATTAAATTGGAAAATTCTCGTTGACCGGCACTAATTTGATTTTACTGTTGTTTTGGTACGCTGTATCCATAATTGAATTCTCGAAATTTTCATGACAATTGAGAGTCATTAATGAGTCGAGTGGGTTCATAGTGGTTTGAAGAAAATCGACCACGGGTCATTTACCCTAAAAAGTTCTAAAAACTACCCGACAGTCTAGGTCACGCTAAAAATGCGCCAAATGAAAATTAACCTTCAATTCAAGTTCAATTTCAGAAATTGAAGATTCTGTCATGTCACAATAAATTCTAGAACCCACGACTCAGTCTCAAAATATTTTTCTCATAACCAAGACTTTTTGGGAAATCGGTTTATGACCGTTTTGTGCAAAAAAGGCCGAAGAGTGTTTTTGATTTCAAATTTGAGATGCAAGATGGATATATAGGTGATGAAAAATGCTAAGATGATCAATGGTGTATCAATTGAATTTATAAAGGTCAAATGAGATTGAATCAAGTGAGGAATGGTGTTCATTGGAGAGAGATTTATACCAAATTCGTAACACCTCTCAACCCACAACATTTGGACTAATTCAAGGGTCTTCTAGAAGGGAAAATGAGCTGGAAATGGCTGGTGCATGACAGTCCTTGGATGTTAGCTTCTTGGACAAGCTTTGGGGGACAACTTGGTGGAAAAGCTAGGCCAAGGGGCCCTCCATCTCTCTCTCTCTCTCTCTCTCTCTCTCTCTCTCCTTTACCCTCTATTGGCCATCCATACGTCCTTCCCTCTCTCCATTTTGTGCGAAACCAGTAGTGGGAGAAGAAGCTGAAGCCGCACGCCGCCTAGACGCCAGATCGCCGCCTCACCATAGCCCATACGCATGCCGCCGCTCGTGCATGCTCCGCTGCGCACGCCGACCCTTGCCTACCTCCCTCATGCTGTTCCGCCCTTTGTCCAGCCATCCAAGCCTCTGTTTAGCTGCTGCAAGTGACCGAGGAAGTCTCCTAAGCTGTCGGTTTGGGCCCGAAACCATCCCGTTGTCACTCCCCGAGCCTTCCTGCACCAAACCGACTTGTTTGCTTCTGTTTTTGCAGCTCAATCATACCAGAATTTAGTGGGTTTCTAGCAGGTTTTGAATGCCATTTTGAAGTGGTTCCAAGTTCCGAACCCGAGGCCCGCTTTGAAGTTAAACGTCCCCTACGACGTTTCAATCTGAGCGAATTGTAAAACGGGTGAGTTTAGCTCACTAATCATTGCTTAGTTTGTTGATGATGCTTAAGGATTGATTAGTGTTAATTAAGTAAGATTATGTAGTTAGATTAGAGTAGATTAGTGACTATTAATTAATTATGATGCATGTTAGGCATTTGACTAGTGTAACTAGTTAGAGGATAGCCTATATTATTTATGGAATGCATCTCAGGATTTTTCCCGACCCGTCTCGGGCTCCAAATAGGCATTACGGGCCTAAATTGGATTTATGCAATTATTTATTAATGTTCAAAATTAATTAATTATTTATTTATTTTCAGGAAATTTGGCAAGGATAGTCGACGGCCGGAATTTTATGTTGATTGTCGTGGTGCAATCCATTTATTTAATTGAGTTTTATTTTGTGCTGAATTGAATTATCTCGTGAATTTGAGAATTATTCCTAAATTAAATAATTTTGGAAAATCAATTGATAAATAACCGGGCATCGATTGATAATGCCAAAAATATTTTAGTAGACTATAGAAAATGTGGGAGTTATTGAAAAGAAAATATTATATTTTGGCTAAGCCAACTGTGTGCACACACACGATATTTTATCGGATATGATAAAAGATGAGAAGAAATGCTGTGTGACGTGGTTCGGCGATTATTACATCACTTTGGTGTATAGGACACCTTAGAGAATGCACATAAATTGTTGAATATATATATCACCTGAAAAAGCACGTGGCTCGATTGTTAGTACATTACCTTGGCGAAAACGGCGCCTTAGAGAATGCACGTAGCTAGGTGATTTGGTATATCGCCTTAGAGAATGCATGTGACTTGGTAATAAGTACATCGCCTTAGTGAATAAGTCACCTTAGAAAATGCACGGGGCTCGGTGATTACTACGTCGCCTTGGTGATATGGCACCTTAGAGAATGCACGTGGCTTGGTGATTAAGTACATCGCCTCGGTGATTCGGCACCTTAGAAAATGCACGTGGCTCGGCGACTAGGTATATTATACTGCAAATTGTATAGTATGGATGGAAATGACCTGTAAATGGTCCGACTGACATGTAATTGACCAGGTCGATTAATCAAGATATCGATCTGTGATGTGATCACTTTAGTGCCTATTGAATTGTGTTGATTTACAGATGGAATCTGAGGCCAAGGTAAGTCCTCTGATTAGTGTGTGCTGAGGTAGCCTGGATAGCGTATTGATTTATTAATCTAGTCTTAGGAGATAGAACTTGCTGAGACCTAGTCTCATCCGGGTTGTGGGAAAATATCTCATGTCCATAGATGGCAGTACCTCTACCTCCTCCCATGGGTTTTGGTTTACCGGAGGAAATCACTGAATAGAAGTTTCACGCGCCGATGCCGGGGCATGTCGAAGGATTGGAGTATGTAATAGTGAAATCCACAGTCTGGGTTGAGATGGGTAAACCCTAGAAGGTGCCCCATCAATACGAGGCATGGTACCAATACTATAGCGATGGGCGAAGGGTGGGCCCGATACCGGAATTTGAGGTGCCTAGGTATGCTTTGGAAGTAGTGTATGGAGAGGGCATTGCAAAACCTAGAGGTGGAGAGGTGAATGACCCGGTGACTCCCGATCTTGAAGGCCCAGTATCACCTGAGTATGCTAAGGTAGGCTCCAACAGGAACGTGGAAGGAGGAGAGTTCATCGAGCAGGGGGAGAACCCAAATGAGGACTCAGCGAAGGACTAAAACCCCACCCCCTATTTTTAGACTTCATTGTTGAACAAGCTTGAGTAGGACCAAACTTAGTAGTTGATCTTGTATATATTTGCATAAAGAATTGCAATGTATATAAGTGTGTGGGTATTTCCGATTTCAAGTTTTTTAATACTACTTTTCTATCCCAATGTTTTATTGTTTGTGGATTATCTTATGCTTCTGCATGCGTATTAAAAGAAATAGGTCTGTAATGCGTCCTAAGACGTTGCTATTAATCGACTAGGTGAGGGATAGGCACGCATTCGAGGATCGGGGCGTGACATTCAAAGTTTTAGAAACTTATATGAAGTCTGGAACTACTCACCCCTACTTTTACCTACTTAAATTCCTTGTTAACAATTCATTTTCCTTTATTAATATTTTTATTCGTTTTGTATTCTCCTTGATGAATGACAAGTTTGTTTATTATTGTTACGTTTATTTTTATTTTGTTTAACTAAAAATGAAAAAGAAAAAAAAAATAACTTGTTGGACCCTAGAACCTGTGATAGGATAGGTTCCAAGTTTCGACGGATAGGTTTCAGGTTTCAAAAATAAGGAACTTGTACTCAAGAGTAGGTTCCAGGTTCCAAGAACCTAGAAACGCTCACCCATGGTCACAAGTGTACCAATTTGAAATTTTTTAGGGTATTAACCCTTATAAAAATAAACCATGAAGTCTTCAATTAAAAATAGTGATTTTACCAACAAAAAGAAAAAATTAGCCAAACCTTTCTCCGAGAAAATATAATAACCTATATGAATGTGGATTGCGGCAACGTTGTTTAGGAGATTACTTGAAATAAATAGTGGAAGACATTTAGTCAATATATGAGAATCGACGTTGTGGATCATAGGAAGGTACGTAACGTACAGCGGCATGACTGACATGGCTAATTTTCCACGAAAATCAGCTCTTGTTAATTTTCTTGAAAAATGTTTCATGCTTCCAATTTTTGGAATTTTCGGCTTTCATATGATTTCACGCCTCATTAGACGTGCAACCAGCAAAAAAACCAGCATGTTCCCGGCTTTCATATGGTTTTACTTAGGCATCGCTTCGCCCAGGAACTAACTAGCCTGCCACTACTGCAAAGGTGAGCTCTGCTCAAACCGAGAAATAGCAATGGTTTATAGGCCTATTCGATTGGATCGAGTCGTCTACGAATTCTTAGATGGGCGTATCCCGGTTGATGATTGAACTCGATGACTCGTAGTGATTTTTCAAAGGTAGAAGTCCGTAGGGCCGGTTTGATAGTTCAATTAAGTGTTAAAATTTAAATATTCAATGCTTACATGAGATTAAGCTTGTTTGATAAAGTTTAAATAGATCCGATTAAAATGGTTACACTGAGTCAGAAACCCACTTTATCCGGTGAATAAGGAATGGGTTACTTAATTCGTTCAAATAAAAAAATAATTACTGGTTATCAAACCTGGCCAACTATATTGATAGCAATAATGGCTATTTGAGTGCACCAGTGCTATTTTGAATACTTTTAGGAAGTTTGATCAATGTAAACGTCGTCCCCTACTTTTTTTTTTTGGTCATAAGTACCGATTTATATTAAAGAGCAAAAGATGTACATCCTGCTAGAACAGCGTCAGAGAGAATAATATCAACGAAAGGGGGGGAGGAAAGAGAAGCCAGTGTCTGACTAAGCCGAGAGATCTGTGGGCTTTAGCGGCCCATTCAGCGGCTAGGTTAGCATCTCTACGAACGTATTGAAAGGAAACATTAGGGCAACGCGAGAGAAGATCTTGAAGAACAGAGAATAGGTGCCGCTCATTCCAAGGTTGCGGCTAACGATTCCGAAGGACTTCCACCAGATGTAAACAGTCCGATTCAAGCTGTACTCGTTGAAGATGAAGGCCCTGATTGATCAAGCGCTGGAGAGCTCGAATAAGGCCAAAATTTTCTGCCTGAAACGCCGAAAGGGCTGGAACTGTGTTCGTGAACATATCGGTGAGAATTCCTTCATGATTCCTGTAAATACAAGCTACCGTACCTTGCCGATCACCCGGAATGAAAGATCCATCAACATTACATTTGATAGTTCCCTGAACCGGAGGTTTCCATTGACGATCAATATTAACCCTAGCTTCTTGAAATCGAGGTTGATAGGGTTGGAGAGACTGGAATATGCGGCTGTGGGCTAGAGCATTCTCCACAACTCGAGTGGGATTGGGGGCTTTCTGTCTGAAGATGGCATTATTTCGATGACGCCAGATTTCCCACATCAGATAGGCAAGATCTTCAAAGCTTGGGGAAATTCGAGATTGAGCAGCTCTGGAGGCTACCCATTCATCCAGGCGTCGGACAGAGGTAATAGTTATAGGGGTTTTGATCATATTATGATTCCAAATTCCACTCGTCCAAGGGCAATAGAAAAAAAGATGTTCAATGGTTTCAGGAGTGTTCTGATTGCATAGACTGCAGTTTGGGTTAGGGGGCAATGTGTCGTGATATAGGTTGGCTTTGGTCGCAAGAGCGTTTTTACATGCTAACCACATAAATACTCTGATCTTTGGGGCTGTCTTCATATGCCATATCTTTTTCCATAGTTGACCAGGGTTTTGGTAGGAGGAGGAGGCCGTGGTGGGAAGATGTGTTTGAGTTGAAGATAAGTACTGGTAACAACTCTTAACAGAGAAATCACCTGATGACGTGCCTGTCCAGACTAATTGATCCGAACCCAGAGCCAAGTTTATAGGTGTATTGAGAATGGATTCACAAACCTGGGCATTGAATAGATTAGAGATGAGATCCTTCTTCCATGTAGAAGTATCTGAGTTTAGAATGTTAGCAACGATAATTGGTTCACCCTCCTCTGGTTGCCCTCCTATTTTGCCTATTGATAGCCAATTGTCAGCTCGAATATTAATCTTTGAACCATCCCCCACTAACCACCGGAGTTTAGGAAGAATTGCATCTCGGCCCTTTAATATGCTCTGTCACCCCCAAGAAGGTCTATATCCTGGGGTAGCGGTTTGAAAAGAGGAGTGTCTAAAATATAGGCCTTTGAAAAGTTGACTCCATATGGCATTAGGTTGCTGGAATAGACGCCATGCTTGCCTCCCGAGCATTGCTAGGTTGAAAAATATAAGATCACGGAAACCCATGCCTCCCTCTTCTTTAGAGTTCTTTAGTTCTGTCCATGCTGTCCAATGAATACCAGAATCGTTATTGTTCTTGCTCCACCAAAATGCTAATATTTTCCTTTCTATCAATCTGTAGAGTGACAGGGGAAGCTTGAAGATGGACATGGCATACTGAGGTAAAGCCTGAACTACAGCTTTTAATAAAATCTCCTTGCCCCCTTTTGATAAAAGATTTTCCTTCCAACCTGCTAACTTTGCATTAATTTTGGCCAGGATCCAGGAGAACATCTCCCGTATGGAACGTCCCCAGTCCGAAGGAATGCCCAGATATTTGCCATATTTGCTTATCACAGGTATGCGCATTTCTCTGGCTAAATTATTCTGTAGAGTCATAGGGCAATTCTTGCTGAAAAAAATACCAGATTTATTTCTATTGATAAGCTGTCCTGTAGCATGGTAGTACTGGTTAAGAATATTCGTAAGATTCTAGCATTCCAGCACTGTAGCTTTGAGGAAAAAGACTGAGTCGTCGGCAAACATTAAATGAGATAGCTTAGGACATGTTTGGTTGAATTGAATCCCCTGTAAGTGACCCGTGCTGACCGCTTGATTTATAACAGTAGATAATGCATTAGCAAGCAATATGAATATGTAAGGGGATAAGGGATCACCTTGCCGAATTCCTCGAGTAGGTTTGAAATATGGGAGCTGTTCTCCATTGAATCGGATGCTGAAAAAGGTTGTAGTAATGCAGGCCATGACCATAGTAACCCATTGATTTGCAAAGCCCAATTGTTGTAAATAAGCCGCTAGAAAGTCCCATTCAACCCTGTCATAGGCTTTTTGCATGTCAGTTTTCAGAATAAGATTGAATCGTTTGGATCTAGATCTAACCTTGAACTGGTGAAGAACTTCCTGGACAATCATGATATTGTCTTGAATCTGTCTGCCTCTAACAAATGCTGCTTGTTATGGATTGATCAATCTAGGTAAGCATGATTTGAGTCTATTTGCCATGACTTTTGATATAATCTTGTATGCGAAGTTGCATAGGCTAATGGGGCGATACTGGGATATGCTTTCTGGGTGTTTTACTTTTGGTACCAAAGTCAGAATTGTTTTATTTAAGTTTGGAGGCATGAAACCTGATTGGAAGAACTCTTGCACTGTTTTGACGATAGTTGTTTTGATGATGGTCCAGTGATGTCGATAGAACAGTCCATTGAGACCATCGGGGCCAGAAGCCTTGGAAGCACCCAGCTGGAAGGTAGCTTGATATACCTCCTCCTTAGTCACCTGACTTAGTAAGTGATCATTGATTTGTTGAGTAACAATAGGAGGACATTGACCTAGAAAAGGAGTAAAGTCTCTGGCCCCAACGGATTGGTATAGTTGAAAAAAGAAGCCCATGGTGTTATCTTTAAGTTGCTGAGGTTCCCGTATCCAGTTTTGGTCTTCATCCATTAACATACAAATGCGATTTCTCTGTCGTCGTTGCATAGTACATGCATGGAAAAATCTTGAATTTTTGTCTCCCCATGTTAACCAGTTTAGGCGGGAGCGCAACGCCCAAAACTGTTCCTCTTGATTCCATAACTGTTGAATTTCAGTTCTGATGGAAGAGGCTAATTCTTTGTCTCCTGCATGATAGGAAGTTCTGTTGGAGATGATTTGAAGATGTTGCTGCAATTGAAGGATGTGTTTGGCATTACTAAAACGGGATCGGCTCCATCTTTCAAGGTCGCGGGAGACAGTCTGTAATTTGGAATTTAAGGAGGTAGGACTACTTTCCCATGCTGATTTAACGACCTCTGTAAATTCAGAATGATTACTCCAGAAAGCTTCATAATGGAAGGTCTTTTTTGACTTTGCAGATTGATAGTGAGTATGCAGCATAAGAGGGCAATGATCCGATCCAATCAAGGGAAGGGCAAAAACTTCTGTAAAGGGATAAGATGGACTCCAGTCCAAAGAACAAAAGGCATGATCTAACTTCTCCTTCACCAAATCTGCACCCTCTCTATTGTTTGACCAGGTAATTTCACAACCTTTGTTCTCCAGCTCAATTAAAGCACAATCATTAATCAATTTCTGAAAGGATTGCAATCTGGAAAACATAGCTGGCCTTCTTCCTGCTTTGTTCCAGGGAAACAAGAAATCATTGAAGTCCCCAATGCAAATCCAAGGTAGGTAATTAGTTGCATAGATAGTTATGATTATATCCCAATAATCTTGTCGAGCTTGATATATGGCAGGAGCATGTAGACAGGTGATGTGCATCGAGGCAGCCGAGGAAGGGTCCAGAATTATCAGATCAATAAAATTCTGACCAACATTAACAACAGTAACATCATAAAGATCTGTCCAAAAAATTGCTAGACCACGCATGCACCTTCGTGATCTCTCAAAAAGAGTGAGTGAAATGAAAGCGGCGTTGTAAGTTCTTCAAAACTATTTCTCCATTCTTAGTTTCCATTAGAAAGACTAGATCGGGCTTTTCAGAGGCTATCATAGCCTTAAGGGATTGAATTGTCAGGGGATTGCCCAACCCCTGACAATTCCAACTTAGTAGTTTCATTGGTAACGTGGAGGCTGTTGCGGGCCAGCCTCCAAAGCCCATTGAGAGGTATCATCAAGACAGGGGTATCTAAAAGGTGGGATTCATCCAGCTCAGGTAGATAGTTAAGTTTAGTCTCATAAGGGGAATATCTCTTTGTTTTCTTGCTTGATCCCCCTGCTATCTGAGTAAGAGGATTCTTTTGTTTCTTCTGTGGAAGAGTTTCGATAGAAGGACATGGGATGCCTTTTAATTTTGTATTTGCAGGAACCAAATCTGTTGTTCGAGGAACTGGATGTTGAAACTGAGGTTTAGTTGGAATAACAGGGGAGCAGATACCTTAGGAGTGAGCTCGGTGGAGGTAAAGCGGGGAGGGGAATAGGTAGAGTTGAGGAGTTTCAGGTATGGTTTCTTCCATAGGTTCCAAATGAGGTTTGGGGTTGTAAAAGGCATCCCAATAAGGGCTATGTTGTCTGACCTTAGCCCTTAACCACGGGCCATACACCATTGTTTCTCGTCCCTCAAATTGTGTTTCATCATAAGGGAAATCTTTGTAGGACGCTGCATAATGCCCAAGTTTCCCACATGAAAAACAGAAGTGGGGGAGTTTTTCATACCTGAAATCGATCCATAGAGCTTTACCTGCTATGCTGATGAGTTTACCTGATTTTAAAGGTGCTTGCAGGTCAATCTCAATACGCACTCTGCCAGAGGTATCAGGTTTGACCTCCAAAACTCTACCCATGTTCTGAACTGCTCTGCTTAACAGTTGAGGAGTGTTCCATTCCAGAGGTAGCCCAATAACATGAACCCAGAAGGGACATTTGGAGAAATCGTAACAGTGTAAGGGGGTTTTTGGTTGCCACAGACGTAAATTAACTAGATGACCAGAAAATAACCAAGGACAACCATCTAATATCCGTCATTTTTCTGTTTCAGATTGGCATTTGATAATGTAGATTCCATTGTCGCTGGAAGAGATGTCCACATAATCTACTCGCCACGCTTTCTTCATAGCAATTTGAAAAGCAGGTAAGTTAACTGTAGGGTTTGTGTAAATATTACCCACAAGGATGAGGCGACATTCTGCTATATTATCCGTATCGTTGACATCTTCCCAAACCTCCAATTCTTGTTCTGAGCAGAGGCGTCCCAGGCGATGACATAGAGATGCAATTCGAGAGGAATTTTCTTCCTCATCAGTGGCCATTTGAAGAGATCGATACTTATATAAGATGATTTTACAGCTCCAAATAGCAGATTTGAAGATGACTTGGATGCATGTCAAGGATCGGCCAACATGCAACAGAAAAATTCGAAAGTTGAACACGAGACACAATCAGATAAACAACGTGGGAGGGGTTAAAACCAGAGAAGAGCTTCGATGGAGACTGGAGAAGGATGGAGTGAGAGTCCAGTTGCGAGGGATAAAGTCCAAAGATGAAGGCAGGAAGACAAACTCGATCATATCGCGAGAGAGTCTCTCTCTCTCTCTCTCTCTCTCTCTCTCTCTCTCTCTCTAAATCAATGCTTCCTTTTTTTTTTTCAAAATTCTTAGTTTAAGTTTTTCATTTTTCACTCATGCACAATATTATTATTTTTATCGCACTTTGATTGAATATTACAATTTTCATGAATATCTCGATTTTTTGTTTGTCTTATTAGTTCATTGATTAAGTGGTTATTACTTGATATTATTGTTACCAAAACTTGGGATTAAAAGTTAAACTGAAATATGCTAGAAATCTCACTCATCGTAAGTCAAATTTCTGACTCCTCGGCTGACCGTACAATTGAATAATTGAAATTTGATTGTGACCGAAGAATCGTAACATTATAAATACATGTGTACAACGTTTTATGCTAGTCACAACTTCATGTCGTAAAGTTGTACCATGCAATAGGAGTACCACAGAAGTGTAAACATGCCTAATACACATGATAAGTCTCAGAAGATTCTGAGTTTTGTAATAATAGTATTAATTTCCCCTATTTTGCAAAATGTTCTAGAGGTGGGCCCCCAATGCACAAGAAGCCCAAGCATAGGACCAGTGAACACGAAACGACGTGACATCGATACTTGCAGTCGTTGGAATTTTAATTTTTGTAACAATTTAAACACGTTCTATATGAAAACTTAAAAATAAGCTCTTCTTTGAAGTTTTTTAAAACAACATCCTTCACCTTTTTACTAGAATGACTTGATATTTTTGACACCTCCATCAATGGGGAACTTGATATCTAAATTGAAGTGGTCTCTTTCATTTCTTAATTAGCAAAAGGAAAATTTCAAATTCAGCTCAATAAATCCTGTAAAAGAGGCCGCGCCTCCATATCTCATTGATTACCTTGATTTCATTTCTTGCACATTATTTCTTGGTAAAATATTGGCTGGATAAAATAGGTGAATGAATTTTAGTTTTCTTTTTAACCATTGATTTTGCTAACATCTTTATCATGATTCATTTCTTAGGTTTTTCGGTTTTGTGTTTTGCAACATGCTACCTTTCAACAGATGCATCGAAATTGTCTCGTCCACAAGGAAGGTAATCTAGTAAAAACCAGTTATAGAACTAGAAAGACAAACGCATACGGTAACCTAGCAAAAACAAGATGCATTAGAGTTTAGGACAGCAAAAAGCATAGTACATATACTTCGATTAATTGGAATTGAAGTCATCGTTTCATTCAGGAACTCACAAGCGTTTGATACGCTAAAAATGACTAACTCTCATCATTGAGATAAATAGAAAGTCTCCGTGACCAATGCCCTGAATGTCAAACCTGAAAATGTTGTCTTTGAGCAAGCTGTGCTTGACCGGTAGCCAAAAATTCAAGCCCTCATTCACCTCATGGCCAATCGATCCCACCGTCTTCGGTATCTGAAGAACAATACAGATAACATGAGAATATGACCACCCCTCAAACACTATGTTTGCGTATGTCGGTAGAACCACAAATGAACATTCGTCGAATCTAACGCTACTAATGAGGCCATCACTATGTCCACTACAGGTTTTCTGAGAAGTTAGTTTGCGTTCGCCACGATAATTACACTGTTGATCAGTCCTTATCAATAATTTGTATAAATGAGATAATGCAGACTAAGGGAAAAGTGCCAAAAAATTCCTAAATCTTTTGTCTTTGTGCCGATTTAGTTCTAAATATTTTTTTGGTGCTGATTTAGTCCTAAACATTTTTACGTTGTGCCAATTCAGTCCTTTCTGGTCAATTTTGGCCGGAATTTACTGATTGGACGTCGGCTGGCTGACATAGCATGATCAACGCTAACGTTGACTACTTTTAATAATATTTTAATTTTTTTGAATTTTTGAATTTTGAATTTTTATTACTTTTTTTTTTTCTTCTCATCTTCTTCCTCCAGCCGGTCGCCGGACCTCGTGTGGCCCGGCCAAGGTGACGGCCGGCGAGGTCGAGGTCAACCTCACCGACCACCTCGCTAGTGGCCGCAGGCGGCCTCGCACCGGGCGGCGAGGCTCACCCTCGAGGCCCAGGTGGCAAGGCTCGCCCTCGCCGATCCGACGAGGTCGAGCCTCGCCCATGGCCGGTGAGGGCGAGCCCCAGCTTGGCGCGAGGAGCATGGGGAGGAAAGCGAAGCCAACGGCGGCGAGCTCGGCAAAGGAGACGACGTGGAGCACGAGCCAAAGTCCGCAAGTGCCACTCGACGGCAAAGCAGCGACGAGGAGGAGGAGGAGGAAGCAAATGAAGACTTGAGCCTGAAAATTGTCGAGAAGGCGCTCTCGGTGTGCGCTGCGGCTCGCCTTTGCGCCGCCCGGGCATCAACGTGTCGAAGGAGGATGATGATAGGCCTTGGTTCTATAAGACCTCGAGGACCGAATCCAGCCGCCTCCTCACGCCGAGCTGGTGGGACTCGCCTTGTCGACCATGGGCGAGGCTCGACCCTCGCCAAATCTGGCGGGCGAGGCTCGCCGCCTAATGTGAGGCCGCCCTTGCAGCCACTGCGAGGTGGCCGGCAAGGTCGAGGTCAGCCTCGCTGGTCGTCGCCTCGGCCACTCGCCTAGGTCCGGCGACCGGCTGGAAGAAGATGAAAATAAAAATTCAAAATTCAAAATTCAAAATTCAAAATAAAAAAATTCAAAATATTCAAAATATTCAAAAATATTAAAATATTATTCGAAGTAGTCCACGTCGGCCGATCATGCCACGTCAACCGGCCGGCGTCCGGTCAGCAAATTCCGACCAAAATTGGTCGAAAATAACTGAATTGGCACAACGTAAAAATGTTTATGACTAAATTGGCACAAAAAAAAGGTTTAGAACTAAATCGATACAAAGATAAAAGGTTTAGGACTTTTTGGCACTTTTACCCGCAGACCGAGGGATGATCAAAAGATATGTATTCCAAAGCACATACATAACTCTCCTTATATGCCATTACAACAGTTCAAGAGTTAACTAGACCTAATCAAACCCTAAATAAGAGAAAGCAGTGTGACAAAATGGAGTCGAGTGTCATACTTGAGATGCCAAATGACTTAGCTTTTCATTTGAGCCATCTTCACATTTACTTGTTAAGCTCCTGAATGGGATTGATCACAGCAGATATCACAAAAATATTCCTGTTGTAAACTCATTCAATGGTTTCCTAGTGCTAATTTGACCTTTTCAGAGTTGTGGGATGGTGGCCTTTTATTGGCACTCCCTCTATGGTTGCTCTTCGTTCATTTCTTGTCCAAAAACAGAAAGAAAAAGAACAAACTTCTTTCCTTAATGAGAAGAAATGAGCTGATGAAACTCCTACTCTTCTACACACACACAAATCTGTCCAATGAAAAGGATTATGACCCAAAACCGAAGCCATGGAGGTGATAACATTCTACTTACGATGCAGCAAGTGTCACCCACACCACATTCATCGTCACAGCTAATTAATTCTGCATATTTTCAGTATAGAAGTCCTAAAATTTCTTCTCAATTTTTTGACAAGGCAGGATAAAGCAACACCTTAACGCAAAGTAATCGGCATTACAGATAGAATCAGGCTTAACTTACTAGATAGAAGATGTTTTTTAGGGTCTTATTTGCAACATATTAAAAATTCAGAATTTTTAGAGCTCATTTAAGATTTTTTTAATTAAATTCCGAAACTGTGCGATATTGACTTTGTGTGCCCTTATTCCGAATTTTATAGAATTCAAGGGGAAGATGATGGAATTTCGATTTGTGGGCTATAGATGATGCGAACTACATTTATTGTGCTATCTTATGGTGCATGTTAAATATTACTGTGATGCCAATTACTTTTGGAAATCGGAGGTATAGTGTGAGCACATATTCAAGAATTTGAGCCTTATGTGACATGAAAGTTGACTGGTGACTTGCCATGCTTGTGAATGCTGTGAAAATTGGCTCTGTGTATGATCGTGAATTCCATGAGTACTAGATATGTTGGTGCGGTGTGATTAATTCAAGGTGTGGAAGTGTGAATTGTGTGAAATGAAATGAGCATAAAAGATATTCATCGGCTAGCAACCCAATGATGCCCTGGGGGACTTAGGATGCCCAAGGCCAGTGACCCTTGGATGCCTCAGATGATGCGCTGAGATGCTTCAGAGTGAGATTTCCATGGCCAGCATCCCGGAAGTGACTCAAGTGGACTAGCCAGCAACCCAATATAAATCCGTGACTCGAGGGTAGAAAAATGATCACATGAGATATTAAATTCACAAGGCGTGGGAGTGTGCATGTGAGAGTGTGGAAATTGTGAGGAATGCATTTTGTTTTAATCATGGTATCTCATGTGTCTTGTTTGATGATTATTATGTATGAACATGTTGCCTCGTTGAGATATCTGTCATATGGATTGCTAGCTTGTCGATGGGTGTTCGGATGGTGCAAAGAATTGCATGTGAAATACTATGGAAGTGTAGGTGCATTCGGTTCTAAAATAAATTAAGGTCATCGGTTTTACCTTGTTTATTTCATGTGGTTATGACTTGCTTGGCTAGGCTGTGATGTTATGACTTATCCTTGGTTTATTGGAATAGCTTGTCCTGAGTGGTGGGTATGGGTGGATTAAGTAATTCTAGGAATTAGTTATTTCCTATGCTCACCTTTATATTTTCATATCGATAGCATGGACATACCTTGGTTGCACGCTGTGGGCGATTGCCTAAGTCGAGGGCTCATTCCAAGACGTGCCAAACCCAGACACCACCCTTATTTTTACTCTTTATGAAGCTGTTCTCTGGATAGACGACGGACGCCCAGCATGGAGTCTCATGCGTTTTATTTCGTGGTTTCTTAACTACAAGGGCGAGCTCCACGGACCGCTCTGTTTTGGGGTTGACTGGTCGAATACCGGGGCTGCTCGCACCTAAGTAGAAGAAGCGCCGTGGAGATCCTTTTTTTTTTTTTTTTTTTTTGAGAGAATGGGGATCGCCGGTTAGAGGAGAATGGGCACCTTTCTGGCCCCTCCCAGCCATGTATATACCCTTTTGAAAGTGATGCCATGGATATATTAGTAAAGAATGTGTAAATCCCCATGTAAGTACGGGTAGAAATGAATATGATATGGAAGCAAGTGTTCATGGTGTCGACCTTTGTGTGAAATGTGTATATGATATTTGTTTATAGCATTAAAGCGCTAAAGAAAGTCTTCTGATAATATAATTAAAGTTAAAGATAAATTAATTAGCACGTGCAATGGTGTCTTAAATTGGGGTGATCCTGCAATACATGTTATAAATGCTAATCTTTATAAAAGACTTCCGACTGCGTGATAACAGACTTAAGCAAAAAGGACTGGGTTTAGTCAGTGACAGATTTGGACTACGTGATGATATAGAATAAGCAAAAAGGACTGGGTTTAGTAAGTGACAGATTGGGACGTCATTTTGTTTGTGGGTTGGTGCTGTGGCTTTAATGTGAGGTATAAAAGACCTCAAATGTTGTCGTCTCGAATTTTTTATGTCAATTCGGGTCCGTCAATCATAGTACTTTCTCCTTAGTGCTGATATTCACACACCCAAGGATCGAACAGGTTCGTGAGGAATCTTGCGCCAGGAGCTGTTTGACGGAGGAGGATGTCTGGAGGGTAGTAAGATTAATAAAGCGGCCAACTTGGACACACAAAATACAGTCTTTTATTGCATTTCAGCGGAGACAGGCAGAGAGAGGAATTACTGAAATTACTCCTACAATAAACAGATGATGTTCGAGAGATTCACTTGAAGAGTATGTGAGAAGCAGTGGCTGTGGATCATAGGAAGGTAATGGGAAATGTTACTTGCATGCATGTGTCACGGCCCGAAAGTTAGCATGTCCAAGAGGGTTCCATGGCACGGGCGTGACACGTGATGAACCTCGACCTATGTTCCCGAAATGTAAAGTATTCTCCTAGGGGCGGGTGATACTGTATTTGTACGCATACGATATAAATGCGAGTAGCTGGTAGTTGACTATAAATGCCGGTGGTTGGTAGATAGGGAGGTGCAATCTCCACCGTTAGATCTAAGGGAGATCTACGGCTAGGGTTTGCCTTATACTTGTATATAAAGGGGTGTCCTCCCTCATTGTATTCTCATTCACAACATATATGAAAATCCAGAGCTTCTCTCTCATCAAGTGTTTCTCTCTCTAGAAGCTCGTTGTGAGTCGAGTGTGAGAGGCTGCTTAGGGGTAAAACCTTAAGGCTGCACGGGTAAATTGAGAGTTGATCGAGAGTTGTTCGATCGGCCCGTGACAAGTGGTATCAGAGCTTATTTGCGATCCAAGCGCAAGTGCAATGGCTGATCCACGATCTGATGAGGCGTTGGTCCTGGGTGATGACGGCGCTGATCGTGGGCGGAACGCCGAGAAGGGCGGTGTCCGAGGGAAGAAGATCCGTGGTGGTTCAAAAGAGCCTATGGGAGATCTTGCACAACGGATGACGAAGTTAGAGTTGTTCGTCTCCGATGTCCAAGGATCGGTCAATGACCTGACCCAGACCATGGACGGAGTTGACGCCGGAAGGGAAGAGCTGGTTGCGGAAGTGCAAGAGCTCAAGACCGGCATGGGAGAACTCCGCCACGAGTTGCTGGGGACCCTACAGGAGGAACTCACACAACGGTACGAACCTTTGGAGGCTACGATGGCGGCCATGCGCACGGAGATTGCGGAGCTTACGGGTAAGCTCGCTGAAGCACAAGCTGCACACGTGAATGGTGTCATCACGGTGCAAGGTCCACGAGTGGACACGCCGAAGCCAAAGGAGTTCCGGGGCTCGCGGGTGGCCAAGGATGTGGAAAACTTTCTGTGATACATGGAGCGATACTTCCAGGCCATGAGAATCAACGACAACCAAACTCGGGTAAACACTGCATCGATGTATTTAGCCGATAGTGCATTGTTGTGGTGGCATCACCGGTCGGATGATAGGTGTGGGAATCCTATCACGACTTGGAATGGTTTTGTCGAGGAGTTCCGATGGAACTACTTCCCCGCTTACGCCGAAGAGGAAGCTCGTGACGAGCTGAAGCATCTCGAGCAGAAGAGTGGTGTGCGCAACTACATCAAGCGGTTCTCGGAGTTGCTACTCCAAATCCCCTCGATAAATGAAGTCAAAGCATTTCACCAGTTCATGGGTGGTCTCAAACCATGGACGAAGCAAGAGCTAAAGCGGTACAACGTGGGAGACCTCACTACAGCCATGACCGTAGCCGAGTCGCTCGTGGAGTACAAGGCGTCGCCTTCCACATCCCGTCCGGACACCCATCCAAGGGATAAGGGCACTGGTGAGGGAGATCGGGGTAGATTCAACAATCACCCGATTGGAGCTAGACCGCTGAATGGTCCTCACCCTCACCGGGCTAACGCGGGACAAAACGGAGGTGGACAAAGGAAGGTACGCTCGTATAGCTGTTTCTTTTGCGATGGTCCGCACATGGCGCGGGATTGCCCGAACAAGGCCAAGCTGGCTGCTCTTTACAAGGGGGACAAGCCTAGGGAGGAAACGCGGTTGGGATCGCTGCGACTCCTTAGCACGATCAAGGCCAAGAAGGCGAAGGAGCCTAAAGGCTTGATGTTCGCGGACGTGAAGATCGGAGTGACCACGATAAGTGCACTCATGGACACGGGAGCATCCGACATCTTCATCTCGGAGGAGGCCGCGAAGAAACTTAACCTACGGGTTGAGAAGGGAGCCGGTTGGCTCAAGACCGTGAACTCAAAAGAAGTCCCTACGATCGGGGTTGCAAGGGACGTGGAGCTACAACTCGGATCATGGAGAGGCAAGGAAACTCTAGAGGTAATTTCACTTGACGACTACGATCTTGTCGTTGGAATTAAATTCCTAGATAGGATTCATGATGTTGTAGTTCCCTTTGCGGAATGTATATGCGTGTTGGACAAGAGTAGCCAATGCGTGATTCCGGTCCATCGTGAGTCGGAGTGTGATCGAAAGATGATCTCGGCCATCCGACTCACCAAAGGAGCAAGGAAGGGTGAGGTGACCTTCCTGGCAGCCTTGAAGATTGAGGACAGCAAGGGTGAAGGGAAGGAAGTCCCGACGGAAGCAACCCAAGTCCTCAACTCGTTCAAGGATGTTATGCCTTCGGAGTTGCCGAAGAAGCTGCCACCCAAGAGGGAGGTGGATCACCGGATCGAGCTTGTGCCTGACGCTCGACCACCTGCCATGGCGCCTTACCGTATGGCGCCACCTGAGTTGGAAGAGTGGAGGAGGCAACTCAAGGAGCTGCTCGATGCGGGCTACATACGGCTCTCAAAAGCCCCGTTCGGTGCGCCGGTCCTGTTCCAAAAGAAGCACGATGGGTCACTCCGGATGTGCATCGACTACCGGGCGCTGAACAAGCTGACCGTGAAGAACAAGTACCCGATCCTGCTCATTGCGGATCTCTTTGATCAACTTGGGGGAGCTCAGTGGTTCACCAAGCTGGATCTCCGATCGGGATACTACCAAGTTCGGATCGCCGAGGGGGATGAGCCAAAGACAGCCTGCGTGACGCGGTATGGATCCTATGAGTTCTTGGTGATGCCGTTCGGCCTGACTAACGCCCCGACTACTTTCTGCACAATGATGAACAAGGTACTCCACCCTTTCCTAGATCAGTTCATAGTGGTCTACCTAGATGATATTATGGTTTATAGTCGGACGTTGGAAGAACATGTTGAGTATCTGAGGCAAGTCTTCCAAGTCTTGCGCGAGAACGAGCTGTACGTCAAGTGCGAGAAATGTGCCTTCACCCAAAAGGAAGATCCTTTCCTGGGGCACATCGTCGGGGGTGGACGTGTGCGCATGGACAAGGCCAAGATTCAATCGATCATTGAATGGAAGCCACCGAAAAAAGTGCCAGGGTTGAGGTCATTCTTGGGCCTCACCAACTACTACCGGTGGTTCATCCGGAGCTACTCGAGCATCAACTTGCCACTCACGGACTTGCTAAAGAAAGAGAGGGCGTGGGAGTGGACGGAACGATGCCAGAAAGCCTTCGACCGACTGAAGACCGCCATGACCGAGGAGCCGGTGTTGGCATTGCCCGACCACACCAAGCTGTATGAGGTAGAGACCGACGCATCGGATTATGCCATAGGAGGTGTCCTTATGCAAGATGGCCATCCGATGGCGTTCGAGTCTCGAAAGCTAAACGATACCGAGCGACGATATACCGTTCAAGAAAAGGAGATGACTGCGGTGGTCCATTGCCTCCGGACGTGGAGACACTATCTCCTGGGATCAAAGTTCGTCGTGAAGACGGACAACGTGGCCACGAGTTACTTCCAGACCCAAAAGAAGTTGAGTCCGAAGCAAGCTCGATGGCAAGATTTTCTGGCAGAGTTCAACTACGCGCTGGATTACAAGCCGGGGAAAGCCAACTCCGTGGCAGACGCGTTGAGTCGAAGGACGGAGCTGATGAGCCACATGGTGAGTCGTCCAAGCTGCCCTTAGGTCGACTGCATCAAAGAAGGGCTGGAGCATGATCCAAGAGCCCAAGCTCTCATCGGGTATGCCAAGGAAGGTAAGACCCGACAGTTTTTGTGTGAGGATGAGCTCCTCTACACCAAGGGAAGGCGGTTGTATGTGCCTTTCTATGGGAAGTTAAGGAAGGAGATCTTGCGCGAGTGCCACGACTCAAAGTGGGCGGGTCATCTAGGGATCCACCGCACGATGGCCCTCGTCGAAGATCGGTACTATTGGCCACAAATGCGCGACGACATGGAGGCGTATGTGAAGACTTGTCCGGTTTGCCAACAAGACAAGCTGGAGCAACGGTCGTCGCCGGGTTTGCTGGAGCCACTTCCCGTCCCAACTCGTCCATGGGAAAGCATTTCCATGGACTTCATCGTCAATCTACCCAAGTCCGAAGGGTGTCGAACTCTAATGGTGGTGGTTGATCGATTTTCGAAGTATGCAACCTTCGTCCCTGCAACTAAGGATTGCCCGACTGAGGAAGCGGCCAAGTTGTTCATGAAGCATGTGATGAAGTACTGGGGAGTGCCAAGAACAATCGTGAGCGATCGGGATCCTCGCTTCACGGGAAGTTTCTGGTCCGAGTTGTTCAAGCTGCTGGGGTCGGAGCTGAACATGTCAACGAGTCTGCATCCCCAAACTGACGGTCAGACGGAGCGGGTCAATGCACTCTTGGAGATCTACCTCCGGCACTACGTGAGCATGACACAAACGAATTGGGCAAAGCTGATTGACGTGGCCCAGTTCTCCTACAACTTGCAGCGGAGTGAATCAACCAACCAGAGTCCGTTCGAGGTTGCAACTAGGCAGCAACCGAACACCCCGAGCACCATTGCTTCGGGTTACCCGGGGAGTAGTCCGATCGCGTACAAGTTCGCCAAGAACAAGCAAGAAGAGGCGGACTTGGCCCGGGCGTGTCTACATAAAGCCTCCAAGCGCATGAAGAAATGGGCGGACAAGAAGCGACGGCATGCGGAGTTCCAAGTTGGAAACCAAGTGTTGGCCAAGCTGCACGTGGTTCTTCGATACAAGGACGTGCACAAAAGGTTGATCCATCGCTACGAGGGGCCATTTCGAGTGCTACAACGGGTTGGAAAGGTCGCATACAAACTGGAGCTACCACCAAAGCTGAAGGTACATCCGGTTTTCCATGTAAGTATGCTCAAACCTTTCCAAGTTGATAAGGAAGCCCCGGATCGAGGGGAGTCACAACGGGCGCCACTCGGAGCCAAAACCTCATATGATCGAGAAGTCGAGAGCATCTTGGCGGATCGAGTCATACGGAAGCGATATTGTGCACCCAAGCGAGAGTATATGATCCGATGGAAGGGTCTTCCGGAGAGCGAAGCCAGTTGGGAGCCCGAGGAGAATCTTTGGCAGTTTAAGAAAGAGATAGAAGATTTCCATGCCGAAGATGCGAAGAGGGCGTCGCCCGACTAGGTGGGGGAGAATGTCACGGCCCGAAAGTTAGCATGTCCAAGAGGGTTCCATGGCACGGGCGTGACACGTGATAAACCTCGACCTATGTTCCCGAAATGTAAAGTATTCTCCTAGGGGCGGGTGATACTGTATTTGTACGCATACGATATAAATGCGAGTAGTTGGTAGTTGGCTATAAATGCCGGTGGTTGGTAGATAGGGAGGTGTAATCTCCACCGTTAGATCTAAGGGAGATCTACGGCTAGGGTTTACCTTATACTTGTATATAAAGGGTGTCCTCCCTCATTGTATTCTCATTCACAACATATATGAAAATCCAGAGCTTCTCTCTCATCAAGTGTTTCTCTCTCTAGAAGCTCGTTGTGAGTCGAGTGTGAGAGGCTGCTTAGGGGTAAAACCTTAAGGCCGCACGGGTAAATTGAGAGTTGATCGAGAATTGTTCGATCGGCCCGTGACACATGCTTCATGTAGATTGAGGATTCATGTTGGCCACTATCTTTAAGAAGCTCAAAGCGCGTGGGTATTGCTGTAAATATGCTACCTTGCAAAATCAGCAGCTTTTTCTCATCTTCTTTAGATACTAGTAATGATTACAAGTGCAGTGCATGTGCACCGCATATAAATAGAAGTTGTTTAAAAATTTTCATCGCATGATTAAGTTGACTAAACACTCGAGATTAATAAGGTTAGGGTGGCGATGGCGAGGAGAATATTCCGGACGGTGGTCGAGCAATTGTGGCCCTGGTGATTGTACAACACCTAAAGCAAATTGATTGGGTTCTCTGGAGGGTTTGCCATTGGAGAGAGAAATGAGGAGAAAGAGAGAAAGGAATAACTGAAATTACCCCTATATCAAAGAAAGATACTTTAAGATCCACAACAAAAAAAAGAAAGATCATATCGGATGCAAAAGAGAGCTTTGGCTTCCACTTCTTTGGGTCAACGAGGTCAACCCAAGAGGCCATGCTTCGCTCCAATCAAGTAAGTTCCCCCTCCCCATTTAGTGTTGGCTTTCTGCATGCCACAAGCCTGCGTTGGGCCTCGCAACCTCCTCTAATGTTGGCCCTTTCATGCTTTTGGTCTATCTTTAACATTTTTTTTAGCAATCCATTATCAAATTCTAGGTTAAAGTTTTTCGCACATACACGATGTTAATATTTTAATACATTTTTTCACGAATATCTTGATTTTTTTTTTTTTTTTGTGCATTATTGACTAATCAAATAATTCATTATCGCTTGATACATTGTTACCGAAACTTGGGATTACGAATCAAACTCGAATGTGCTAGAAATCTCACTCCCCAAAAGGCAAACCCAGCTCCTTCACCGACTATACAATTAGATAACTTTAAAATTGATTATAGGAAAAATGTCATAACTTCATAGATCTTCGTGTATGACGTTTTTATACTTAGTTACGACTTTACATCGTAAAGTCGTGTGGTACAGTAGGTCTACCGTAGAAGTGGGGCAGATAGAGAGACTAGTGAGGCCATTACTGACTATTTGAATCTGAATTGTCATAATAGTATTCACTTTACCTAGTTTGCAAAATTGTCTAGAGGCAACTCTATGGGATTTCATGACCCCATATTGTAGACTATATAATCGTCATTGAATTTTGTCTGTGTGTATTTGTTTTTTGTAAGCAGTAACATCTAAGTAAGAAGGGTATATAGGGAAAATTATCTAAAAATTTCTAAACATATAGTATAGTGGCCAATTTAATTTTAAATATTTTGACAATTTGTCAAGTTAGTCCTTCTGGTCAATTTTGATCGGAAGCGCTAACATGAAGGTTTAGTCAGCAACCAACCATCCTACATGGCACAATGGCATTGGTGTGGATAACTTTTGCAAACTTTTTAAATTTTCTGGATTTTTTCTTTTCTTTTTCTTTTTATTATTCTTTTTTCCCCATTTTCCCTTCACCGGCAATTAGCAAGGGACTTGACAGCCTCACCTAGGAACGGTCCTCCTCACCAAATTAGGTGAGGGCATCTGCTTTGATGAGAGCAACCCTCCTTGGCCTCAGGCGAGTGTTGCCCTTCCTTGGGCCCAAGGGTGGCCCTCACTCGCTAGCCTAGACACAAACATCCCTCGTTTGAGGTCGACGAGGGTAGCTCTTACCTAAGGTTAACAACCTTTGCAGGCCATTTATGACGCCCGAGAGTGGCTAATAGAGGAAAAATGAACAAAAATTTAGAAAGTTTAAAATATTGCAAAAACTATCCACACCAGCATTATCCATGCCAAATAAGATGGCCAACACTAACTAAACTGACACATCAACAATTTATAACTAAAATTGACTGAAATGATTAAATTGGAAAATCATTTAAATGTTTAGAATTAAATTGGCATAATTAAAAAATTCATAGGGCTAAATTGAAAAATCTTCAAAAGATTTAGGACTAATTGGCACAATTGAAAAGTTAAGCACTGAATTGGCTACCGTATAATAAGTATGAGATATTTTGAATAATTTTTCGAAGGATATCAATCGTAATATCCCTTTACAAATTTTCGTCTAGCCTAATGGCTTTAAGAGTCTCTCTTTGATTCCTTCGATCGTGGAAAAAATGTCAAATTCAGCTCAATCGATCCTCCAAAACAAGCTACGGCTCTATATCTCATTGATTACCTTGATTTGATTTCTTGCACATTCTTTCTTTTTGCTAACGCTAGATCCCTCCCTTTCAACGGATGCATGGAGAACATCCCCTCCACAAGGATAGCAATCTAAATTATCGCCAGTAATGTGGTCCACAAATTTAATCTCCTTTTTAGACAAACAAATGTAGAACCGGTTGGTTGTACCTGGCTGTGTGCATAAAAATTTAGGATAACAAAAAGCACGGTGCCCATTCTACGATGAATCGGAATAGAAATTTTGTAGTTTCCTTGTAAAGGTTTTTGTAATAATAAACGTGATTCAACTCAAGATTCTTAACATAAATAAGAGGTCCCCATAGCCAATGCCTGAACGTTGAATCAAAAAAGTTTATCCAGAAGCAAGCGGCGCCTGATCGGTAGTCACAAGATTAACAGTCCATTCAGGAATTCAAACTCGAAGTAATGAGAGTGCAATCAACGGGGCAATTCTTTTGTAATGTATGAAGAAGTTGCACGTAATTTTCCGAGAAACGTCAGGAATATTTCCGAGAAATGCGTTATGGACGATCTTTGCTTTACGATAATTAATCAAGGTTTGCAAGATATTAGACGGGAGCACTTTATGGTAGACGATAAATGGAACGTTAATTGGTTCGCTGGCGCGCACTAGTTTTGCGACGTCAAGAATGGCGGCTAATCGAGGCCCATCGGTTCCAAATGTTTATTTCTTTAAGACCCTCATTTTCATGTCATATTCTGCTTTGGGCCCTTTTAGCGAAAATTTGGGGCGAGATTATGAATATGATTGGTTCGTTGGGATCCAGTTCCTATATCCATTATCATCGCGGGAATCCAAGTTTTTCTTTTCTTTTCTTTTTCTGTTTTCTCTTCTCTTTCTTTTATTTTTTTTTTATTCATTTTTCCTCTTTCACTGGCCCACAAGCGGGTGTCGATGAGCGTCGGAGTTCTCGCCTATGGTCAATGGAAAAAAAGAAAGAAAAAGAAAAATTTATAAATTTAAGAAACTTATATATGAAGATGGAAAGAAAAGAAAGAATAGAAAAACTTATAAAAAAGTTTGGAAAATTAAAAGACAAAAAAAAAACAAAAAAGTGTTAACATTAGTATTAGCCATGTCACGTAAAACGATGAGTATTTACGTTAACAATTACTAATCGATATTTATCAAAAGAATTACACTAACAAGTCGTAAAGCAAGTCTTCAGGCTCTCTTTTCTTTTTCCTTTTACACCTCACCACCCACCGACTTGCGCATCCACATTCGATTACTCCTATCCTCTGCTCCCTCTTTTGTTCTTTTCATCCCCCACTTTCTAGTTTTCTACCAACCGAAAGTTATCCTCGTGCCATACAGACCGAGTAAGAGAAACGCCACTTGGCAGGGAGCCGGGGAAAAGGATGCATAGAAGCACACTCGTATCGGTTGAGAACAACAAAAATCACAGCACAAACACTCGGACGACGATAACATCATCCTCGTGACTAAAAGAAGGCATTTCACATGAATGGTATTAGGGTGTGGTTCATATTCTGAGGAAAGTAGCGCGCTAAAATTCGGATGAAAATTCAATATTTACGCCCCCAACTCGTTACCTGAAAACCAATACACGCAGCTCGGTCAAACACAAATCTTCACTCTCTCTCTTTCCTTTTTCCTTATAATCCTCGCTTCCCACTAACTCGCCCATCCACGCTCGACTACTCCTGTCCTCTTCTCCCTCTTTTGTTCTTTTCATCCCCCACTTTTCTTTCACCAGCCAAACGTTCTCCTGGTGCAATGCCAGAACGTACAGAGGAAGGAAGAGAAACACCGCTTGGTATTGCTTGAGAATAATAAAAATATTCCCAGCACAACACTCCAACAACGATAATATCATCCCTGAGGCTAAAAAAAGGACATTTGTGTACCTGAAAGGTGTTCAGACGTGGTTCATGCTTCCCATCGACAGGAAGACATTTTGGCCTTTAGAAGTTTTTTGTGTCATCTATATATGTAAGCTTTCTCTCTTGTAATTGATAGTTGTAATAGAGAGATGAGAGGTGTTTATTATAATGAAATTATTGTCTGGATGGAACCCCAGTTTAATGATAAATCAAATAAAGCCTTATGTCTTGATTTATCTTTTCTGAATTTACTTTTTATTTCATTATATTTGTACGCCTAATCTTAACAGATTTGAGTAGCTACATGGAATCCTTAATTGGATGTAATCCTAGCTTAAGTTTTGACTAGTTGTTGCTAATGTCAGTACGGGTCCCACAGAGAGTGTGGCGTGACAGGGGTAATTTTCCGGGAAAATCAAGTCCTGGTAATTTTTCTGGAAAATCCGTCAGCTTCCGATTTTTGAAGTTTTCGGTTTCATGCGATTTCGCGCCTATCGAACATGCAACGAGCAAAAAACCAGCGTGTTCGGTTTGCCCAGTAACTTCCAATCTACTACCACTGCAAAAAAAAAAAAAAAAACATAAAACAAAAACAAGGCCTCGGTCGAATCGGAAAATGGCAATGCTTTATAGGCCTTTTGGATCAGACTGGATCGAATTGCGAATTCCTAGAGGAGCACGAACCGGCAAATGATTGGCCTCGTAGAGATTTTTAAAAGGTAAACTAAATAATTAAAAATCCAACACTTAAATTAGATTTACTTATTTGCTAGTTTTAAACAAAATTGAGTTGTCTGATTGCATTTAGTACAAGATCCACTTTATCTGGTAAGTATGGGAGGAGTTAATTGATTCGTTCAAATAAAAATAAAAAAAAGTTACTGTTAATCAAATCTGGCAAAATATATTGAGTCGTGTTGTACTTAGCTCTTAAAACATTCTACATTAAAAAAATAAAAAGAATTGATGCATCCTTTTATTAAATTTTAGGTTCAAGTTTTTCATTCTCACATGTACGGAGTCTTATTATTTTATCACATTTTGATTATAGATTGCATTTTCATGAATATCTGCTTTTTTTTTTTTTTTTGCCTTGTGGATTAATCCATCACGTTGTTATTACTTGATACCATTGTAACCAAAAGTCGGGATTAAAAGTTGGACTCAAATGTGCTAGAAATTTCGCACACCGTCAACTAGGTTTCCGGCTCCTTTGCCGATGGTACAATTGGCAATTCAAATTTGATTACAAGCGAAGCGTCGTAACATCATAGATCTCTGTGCATAACGTTTCTATACTTAGTTCCAACTCCACATCATGAAATTGTACATAGGTGCACCACAGAAGTGTAAACATGTTTGATACACACAAGAAGTCCAAGAAGATTCTGAATTTTGTCACGATGGTATTGAGTGAAATTGTACTGGTTAATAAGTATACCGCAGAACTGTAAACATGTTTAATACACACAAAAAGTCCAAGAAGATTCTGAATTTTGTCATGATGGTATTGATTTTGCCTATTTTGCAAAATGTTCTAGAGGCAGGCCCCCCCAAACATGTCTAATATGCACAAGGAGTCCAAGAAGATTAGGCCCAATGACATTCTTCTACGATGGACGTTTTCACTCATACAAGTGGACTTTTGGGCTTGTCTGTTGCATTGACAGGCTTTACTTATTTTTTGTTGCTTTTAGATTACGGTTTTAAATTTTTTACCTTTCGCGAATATTCGTAAAGACGTGGTATTTTTATTTTTTAATTGAATATTTTCCATATAGGACAATTTAAAAAATAGGCTCTCCTTTTAAGTTTCTTTAAACTACATCCTTAACCTTCTTACTAGAGGAACTTGATATTTAAATTATAGAGGTCTCTCTGATCTCTTTGTTAGCAAGAGGAAAATATCAAATTCACCTCAAAAAATCCTGCAAATGGAGTCACACCTCCATATTTTATTGATTACCTTAATGAGATGAATTAGGTGAATGAATTTAGTGTTCTAATTTTACCATTGATTTTGCTACCATTTTCTATCGTGATACATGCTAGCATGCAAATCATCCCCTCTATGAGAAGGGTAATCTAGTAAAGACCAGTTATAGAACCGGCTGTGCCCAGATGTGTGCATTAGAATTGAGGACACCAAAAAGCATAGTGCATATAGTTCGATTAATTGGAATAGAAATCATCGGCTAATTCAAGAAGTCACAATCTTTAGATACACCAAACATGACTTGACTTGCATTACTGAGATAGATAAGAAGATCCACGACCAGTAGCCTAGACGTCTAATCCATAAGTTTGTCAAGAAGCAAGCAGCGCTTGATCCATAGCCACAAGATTCAAGCCCTTAGTCATCCAATAGTAGCTGATTAATCCATTCATATCCAGTATTTGAAGAGCAATACAAATAACATTAGGATGTGACCATGCATCAAACACTATGTTTGCTTATTGCTCTTGAAACCACAGAGGAAATCATTGCATGTCACACTACTAATGAGGCCATCACTATGCCCTTTATAGGTTTTCCAAAAAAATAGTATGCATTTGCCATGAAAATTACACTTCAATTGATCCTAATCATTAGATAATACATATTAATGAGATAAAGCAACTACTGCAGAGAGATGATCATAAGGAATATCTTAGAATGCACATATATAACTCTTGGTAAGTTGACCCAATCAAACCCCTAATAAGAGCTTACCAGTGTGACAAAATTGAGTCCTGTATCATACTAGAGATGCCGAATTACTTAGCCTCTCTATCGAGCCAGCTTCACATTTACTTGTTTAGTCCCCAAATGGGTTTGATTATAGCAGATATCAAAAACATATCCATCTTTTAAACTCGTTAAATGGGTTCCAAATGCTAATTTGACCATTTCGGAGTTGTGGGGTATTGAGTTTTTATTAGCACTCTCTCTATGGTTGCTCTTTGTCCTTTTCTTGGTAGAAAAAAGGACAAAACTGTTTTCCTTAAGGAGAAGAATTGAGCTGATGCAATTCCTACTCTTCATTACACAAACATGAATCTGTCCGATGAAATGGGATATGAAATGGGATCATAACCCTAGACCAAAGCCGAAGATATGATGACAATTTACTTTTGTTCCAGCAAGTTATATTCACACCACATATATAATCACAGCGAAAATTCATTAAGTATATTTTTAGTGTGGATGTCCCAATCTTTGTTCTCAATTTTTCCACAAGATAGGATAACCAATATTATGCCGCGAAGAAATTGACATTGGAGGGAGAAATTTCAACATACTTAAAGATGGGAAGCCTGATGTTGACCTGTAAGGTTGTCCTAATGGCTGTACATTTGTATCTGCTGAAGGCTCCATTTGGCTCAATGTGGCATTTTGGGGATTAAGACTCTGTGATCGTATTGGCAGCGGAGCAGCAGTAATGCCTTGATTTCCTGGAGAGAGATTAAAAATAAATTATTATCCCATTGATGAAGCCCGTAATAGACAAGCCAAGAAAGGCAAGTCTCCTAGGTGTGGGATCAATATGGAGTCCATAAGTTCCTAATGTTGTGATTTATACAGACAGTTCAGCTAAATAGATTTAGGTCCCAAAACCCACCTGAAGAACCAATAATTAGGGCATTGCAATCACATACTTCGTGAGAAACGAGAATGGACAACAATGCTCCTCCCTCATAAAATATTTCATCATATTCTTAATTGACTGTACGCTATTTATGGAACAGTTGATTTTAATCACCTCCAAACCTATATCATTGGAAGCCAGTATATTTCCCTCCCAAAGATGTACGCTACTGTGAAAGGTTTTAGTTGCAACATATCACTTTGATGATCTAAAATCACAAAAAAAAAAAAGTGGCTACATCTCAGCTAGTGTTTAATTATAGGAAACTTTTTCTTTTCCTCGTAGTCAATTAGAGCACATACCTTCCACTGTGGATGCTGAAGTTCTCGGAGGTACTTTCAAACCAACATCACTGCCCAATCTCGCTGGAGGCGTATTGTTATGAGCTGGATGGCGGCATTGTTGATCTCCTAGAACTTCACACAGAAAAGAACACGAGATCTTCTCTGACATGGAACTTGAAGAAGCCTCAGCTTCGTATGGTGTGACATCATTCCAATTCTCATAGGCCTTTTTCACCAATTTATCTGCACAGACCTGGAAGACTTGAAAATTACTACTTCCTCAACCAGTCGCTTTATCAGGGTTATCTTACACACTAGGTGACTCAAATAATTCAGGCTGGACTCATATGGATATCAAAGGCACTAAGAAGATGTGTCTAATATGTTCCCTTTTTTTCTCAGACAGAGCAAACAAGGTAGGAAGATGCAAAGTTGGTGGTCAAAATACCAATAAGGAAAATCATGGACATCAAGTTCACAGAAGTTGATGAAAGCAACAAAAAGCATCTCGACTTGAAAGTACCATAACATGGTGAATGAGTCAAAAACTTAGAACTCTGTATGAGCATACAGTGCTCCTAAGCTGCTAACTGCACTCCTCATGTTGCGGACGGTGGTTGTGGTCCCACAGAGGGTGCTTCTGGTGATGTCTTCTCAAGGGGTGAGAGTAAAAGAAGAGGACAGCCTTTGGAGGAGTTTGAATTGGATGTGGATGGAGATTCATTGGTCTTGGTGCTGATGGGGATTGATGAGGCAAGATTCTCTTTTTATCAGTTCCACTGTTGCATCGTTTGGAGGTAAACAGTGAGGAGGATGTCTCCTTTTGGGTGCTTAACAATATCAAGGCTGTTGGCCAGATCCTTGGAGTCCCCTTGCGAGCGTTCCAAGATACAGCCATGAGTCTTTTCGAGGAGCTTGAGAATGGAAATGATGGCCCTGAGCATTTTAAGTCCTTGAAAAAAATCAACGAATTGAAACGCCTTCAGTGTTCCACCAATAATGATAAAACTCCCGACAGAAGAAGGAGGTTGTGAGTGTTAGCAGTGGAAAGGACTCTTCATTGTTTATATAAAGGTCAATATTAGGTCTTGGACTGTCAGGGGGCTGAATGATGGAGACAAGAGAATGGTGATAAAATTTTTTAGTGGAGACGGGACATAGTGTCATTAGGAGACTAAAATGGATGATTGTCAGCTGGATGTTGCCAGGAAAACTCTATTCTGAGACTTCGGTATAATGGAAAGTTATATGTGCATGTAAATGCTTTAAACGACATTGTAGATGATTTATATTGTAAATGAGCTCTTTTGGTGCTAAGCTTTTCTCTACATGGCTTTGCCCCCCTTTTGTGCCCATTTTCTTTTACCTAAAAAAAAAGAGTAGAAAGTTATCATCAGAGAAACTCTATTTTGTGTTTGTTTTTGCTTTTCCCCTGGCTTTTGCAAAGCTGATTAAAACAGCTTAGCATCAGAGACACCCCGTTAGGAACTCGAAATTGCAATCATCAACAGAAAATAATCACTAATTCAACATAAATGAATGCACTGAATTCTTAGAAACATCTATCTGATTAACTATCATGCCTACGCTATATTGACAATGTAGATAAAATTTTAACTGATAATCTGAGGTCAGAGGGTGTCCCTTGCAGATTGCATGGCAAATACCAGAAAAGGAAAAATTTCCCAGGTACCTTCTGCTCTGGAGAAAATATGTCAGCAGCATAATACATCCCGCCCGTAGTTAGGCCTCTGACTTGACCAACGCTGTTGAATATAACACCGCAATCATTTTCATTATACACGTAGAGTTTCCCATTCGGAGTGCAAGTTTTTGCATGAACTAGGAGGGCTTTCCACTTCTTCTCTGTCATGCCAAGAATCTGCAATGAACAAATTCGTCATTACTCTTCTTGGTTTAGGGAGTTCAATCCAAATTGAGAACCATCTGCAAAATCTCACATCTCTCAGTTTCTCAGGGTCCATGGAGAGTCGTCGTAAAAACTCTTCCACCTTACATATTCCTGTATCAACCAGCTTCTTGTGAAATGATCCATCCTTCGCGATGCTTTCCAATCTCCAGATGTCATCGTCAGATGCTGGTGGATAGTGTTTCTTGTACGCTGTAAAGTGAGTAGAGGATGAAATTGCAGTAATACCAAGATCAATAGGCCAAACAAAACTTGTTGTGCAACTAAAAAATCTCTAAGCTATTAGGTGAAGTTTTGAGACAAATTAGCTAAGGAAGCCCTTATTCTAGCTTCACTCAGTTTAGTGAGATTTTCCCATCTTTGGCAATCTTCTTCAACCACCGGACTTCATCATCCGATACAGGCGGATGATGTTTTTTATCCTGCAAAATGAAGAGAAAAATGTCAGTAAGGTCTCAGTCGCTATTAGATTAATGAGTAGCAGCAAACATCGATAGGCGTGCAAACCTCTTCTCTAAGACCTTGATAGCTCGTAATAGAGTATGGGCACGACACTCTTTGCGCGGTACAATAATAACAATTATTCCCTTTCCTACAAGACTAACCTACCAATATACAACATCGACAGGCGTCCAGCGATTTCTCCCCCTAGAATACTTTTTGTTGGATACAACTTTATTTAAAGAGAAATGGTAAATAGTGGTGGGACGCGTCCGGTGGCTGGCGACCGGCGATCGGCGGAGGCTGGTAGCTGACGACCTTGGCAGAGTCACAGTAGCGGGGGAGGACGAGGCCGTCCTTCTCGAGGGCGAGCTTGGCGGCCCTGATGTTGCCCTCGCAGAGCATCAGGAGCTCAGACGGGCACCAGGCGTGGTATGACCCGCCGTCGCCCCCATACACCTTCTTCGGGAAGAGGAGCAAAGCAAGCGAGGCTACGGAGTGCGACGGAGGAGAGAAAGAGGGAAAAAGGGAAGCGAAAGGAGAGCGAAAGTGAAGCGAGCTGAGTCAGCAAGGGGAAGGAGGTTGTGAATTTATAGAGGGGAATCGGAACGGAGTCGAGAAGAGCTAGTGGGAGGTTTCCGTTGCGTTACCTGAATCGTAGCGGATGACGATGGTGACGAAGATATGACGTTACTTAGAAAGAGAGAGAGAGTGACGGCAACATCTGCGCGAGGGAGGAAGGGAGGGAGGGAGGGTGAGTCTCGGCATGTCAAGGACCCACCCAACTGCGTCCCTTATTTCCCGCGCGGACAGTAAAACTGATTCGATCTGTCTTATTTAGATGTGTAACCTTGTTTTATTCTTATCCTTTTCTTTCTTTTTTTTTTTAAAATTTTTAATTTCTTTTTCTTTTTCCTTTTAAAATTTCAAGTTTATTTCTGATGCAGTGCCTGTTATTGAGATTGTAATAAATAAATAAAAAATACTACTTTGGTCTTTTCTATTATACATATTGAATGGAGTTATTATAGGGACTTTCCCATATCAGTTTAACAAGTTTTATGATTTCACCATAAAAATGCAATACTGCAAAAATTATTATGCATACCTTGTGTCCTACGTTCCCTAACAGGAAAGACATCTATTTTTACTTCTCAAATTCTTCTACTCAAATTCTTCTAGTCTTCACTTTGAACCTTCTATTAAGCATCTGTTTTTGCTTCTCAAATTCTTCTACTCAAATTCTTTTAGTCTTCACTTTGAGCCTTCATTAGGCATTTTTGCTTCTCAAATTCTTCTGCTCAAATTTTTCAACTCAAATTCTTCTAGTCTTCACTTTGAGCCTTCTATTAGGCATCTGTTTTTACTTCTCAAATTCTTCTACTCAAATTTTTCTCGTCTTCACTTTGAGCATTCATTAGGCATTTTTTGCTTCTCAAATTCTTCTGCTCAAATTCTTCTACTCAAATTCTTCTAGTCTTCACTTTGAGCCTTTTATTAGGCATCTGTTTTTGCTTCTCAAATTCTTCTACTCAATACTTTGAGCCTTCTATTAGGCATTTGTTTTTGTTTCTCAAATTCTTTTGGTCTTCACTTTGAGCCTTCTATTAGGCATCTGTTTTTGCTTCTCAAATTTCTACTCAAATTCTTCTAGTCTTCGCTTTGAGCTTTCATAAGGCATTTTTTGCTTCTCAAATTATTCTGCTCAAATTCTTCTACTCAAATTCTTCTAGTCTTCACTTTGAGCCTTCATTAGGCATCTGTTTTTGCTTCTCAAATTCTTCTACTCAAATTCTTCTAGTCTTCACTTTGAGCCTTTTATTAGGCATCTGTTTTTGTTTCTCAAATTCTTCTACTCAAATTCTTCTAGTCTTCACTTTGAGCCTTCATTAGGCATTTTTTGCTTCTCAAATTCTTCTAGTCTTCACTTTGAACCTTCTATTAGGCATTTGTTTTTGCTTCTCAAATTCTTCTACTCAAATTCTTCTAGTCTTCACTTTGAGCATTCATTAGGCATTTTTGCTTCTCAAATTCTTCTGCTCAAATTATTCTAGTCTTCACTTTGAGCCTTCTATTAGGCATATGTTTTTGTTTCTCAAATTCTTCCGGTCTTCACTTTGAGCCTTCTATTAGACATCTGTTTTTGCTTCTCAAATTTCTACTCAAATTTTTTTAGTCTTCACTTTGAGCTTTCATAAGGCATTTTTTGCTTCTCAAATTCTTCTGTTCAAATTCTTCTACTCAAATTCTTCTAGTCTTCATTTTGAGCCTTCATTAGGCATCTGTTTTTGCTTCTCAAATTCTTCTAGCCTTCACTTTGAGCCTTCATTAAGCATTTTTTGCTTCTCAAATTCTTGTAGTCTTCACTTTGAGCCTTCTATTAGGCATCTGTTTTTGCTTCTCAAATTCTTCTACTCAAATTCTTTTAGTCTTCACTTTGAGCCTTCATTAGGCATTTTTTGCTTCTCAAATTCTTCTAGTCTTCACTTTGAGCCTTTTATTAGGCATCTGTTTTTGCTTCTCAAATTCTTCTACTCAAATTCTTCAGTCTTCACTTTGAGCCTTCTATTAGGCATCTATTTTTGCTTCTGAAATTCTTCTACTCAAATTCTTCTAGTCTTCACTTTGAGCCTTCTATTAGGCATCTGTTTTTGCTTCCAAATTCTTCTGCTCAAATTCTTCTACTCAAATTCTTCTAGTCTTCCTTTTTAGCCTTTTATTAGACATTGAATGGAGTTATTATAGGGACTTTCCTATATTAATATAACAAGTTTTATGATTTCACCATAAAAATGCGATACTGAAAAATTATTATAAATACCTTGTGTCCTACGTTCCCTAACGGGAAAGGCATCTGTTTTTGCTTCTCGGATTCGTGTAGTCTTACTATCACGCGATGCCACTTTGAGCCCTATCCTGAAACTTTTGCTTCGATTCCAGCTGGAATTGTCAGTAAACATCAAGTCTCCCAGCTCCCCAACACCAGCCTTGAGCTTCACTTGGAGCTTTCCTTTCAAAAGCGGCCCCTTTCCTTCTCGTTCTTTAACCACGTAGCTATCAAAATCTTCTGGAGCCCAATTTTCCTCATCGTCTTTGTTGAAGTCACCTTCAAGCACAACGACGTTCAACTTGATGGAGGCTTCTGGCCCTGACGTAACGACATCCCCTGTATCCGCATCGATCAACGCAACGGAAATGCGAGCACCACCCTCTCCTTCTAGTTTCTTTTCAGTAACTAGAGGAAGTGCAAGTTTGTTTCGAAGTTGAAGCCGTAAGTTTCTCGCATCATTCTTTGCGGTAGATTTACCATTAGCCCTGCATTCTCTCGAGAGAACAACCATTAGAAATAGGAACGGGTACGGAAGCGGGAAATTGGAAAAGTAACTATAAAGAGAGACAAACTACTAACTATGAATGTGCATTCGTACCTTGCAAGGTGGGAAGAGTGAATGTTTGCAAGCTCCACTGCTTCCGTCTGGCAAATAACGCCAACAGCAGAATTGCCAAAGTTGGAGACCTCAAAAAAAGTTAAGCAGAAGGGATATGTCTCAGACAAAGTGTAAATTCGATGAACTTTGTTTATCTTACCTGTTTTTGAACACCATTCTCTGTTGAGCATACCTGTTGTACCACATCTTTGAGAGCATCCCCGATGCAACTACACCATGAAAAACTGACACCTTGAACAACGGCTGTCTTGTGGACTTATTTGTAACAAATAGACACATATCCATATGTAACATTTTAGTTACTACTTCATACGAATGTCAGACTTGATTACAGTATAAAAACATGAATACCAGTCTACCAGACTCATCAAATGCATTCCTTTAATGTAACGCAACATAGAAAAGTCAACGCAAATCTGGAATACATTTTGTTATCCAGTACATTGATAACAGAAGCAAGTTTAATTAGCAGCCATCTCCAAATGCAACGTCCTTTCAGTGATTGAAAAAATAATGTATGTGCTGGTGTTACACTTTGCTCAACAGAATCATGGACCGATGGCTTATGATACTCCATGATATTTCTACTTGTCAAGACAATACACAAGGAAATTCTCCTAGAAGAATCAGTTGATGCAGATGGGCTACAGCTAACAAACCAAATAAAATTTATTCACCTTCGACAGTACTCGGCCAAGTCAGATTTAGCACACTCCAGCTCTTCCCTGACCTGTTGTTCAGCAAGGAGTAATGTCAAAGAATTACATTGCAATCTGCCACGTCTTCATCACATACAAGTTTCACGTCACAGGTATCTTCATTGTTCTCCTTCGACATGCAAGTTGTCATTGACCGCATTTTCCAAGATTCAAGGAAAAAATTATGTCCAAGCCACTTCATTGAAAATCTGGATCTTTTTGTGATCCATACTGTCCGAAAAAACATGAAGAGCCTAAATCATGTTATTAGTGGAATTGCTTCACAGGAAAAGCCTAGAACAGTCAGCGGGTCAATTTTACCACTCAAACGATAATTTTCTACTCATCTCGCAGCAATTTCTCATGCGGATTTCTATCCGGAAACTGACTGGAAGGTCAGAAATGAATCCAACCGCTCCTAATTGAAGAGATCAGCAATCGAAGCACAATAAAGACTGTACTTTAGTATGTCCAAGTTGGCTACTTTACTCATCTTACCACTCTCCGGACATCGTCCTCTGTCAACCAGCTCCTCGGCACAGGATTTCTCCCGGACCAACGCCATGTTTGACTCCGTGAAGATCTGGTCAGCACGAAAGTACAATCAAGATGGTACAATTTGGCAAACAGGACAGCAAAGTAACCCAGTAACAATAACAGCTCACTGGCTATGTAAAAGTTTCCAAGAAAGTTTAATTCGAATCAGGAGGAAATAATGCGATTGCCCCAGGCCGAAATCGCAAAACAGAGTCGAGATGGCAACATTGGGGGTCTTTATGCTTCGTATCTAATCCACAGCACAATCCCACGAACAAAAAGCAGAACGAAAGCGATTTAGCACCGTCACGAGGCAAAAGCTAATCAATGTTATGCTTCCTTTGCCATATATCCTCGTTTGGGAAAATCACCAAAAAAGTCATAAAATATATTATACTAATTTAATCATAAATTTATTTTTTTATCAATTAAGTCCTCAATATTTTACATGCCTAATCAGTTCATCCGGTCAAAATGGCCTATCGGCAGTCACGGTGCGACCTTCGGCCGGTGTTGGCGACATTTTTTTAAGAATATTTTATTTTTTGAAATATCTTATTAATTTTTTTCTTATTTTTCTCCCTCTCCCTCCTTCTTCCCTCCTCCCTCCTCCTTCCTTTGACTCCGTGGGGCCAAGCTGGCCTGGCCGCCGGACCGAGGCGGCCGGGCGAGCTCGCTCACCCGGTGACCGCGAGGCGAGCCCTCACTAGATCCGGCAAGGAGGGCCTTGCCGGACGCGACGGCGAGCCCCCTCGCCGGATCCGGCGGGGCTCGCCCGGCCGCCTCAGTCCGGCCACGGTCAAGCTCTCCTTTCGGCCCGTCGCCGAGCCAAAGGAAGAAGGAGGATGGAGGGAGAGGGAGAAAAGAGTGAGAAGGAAAAAAAAAGTATAAAAGGATAAAAATTAATAAAATAATTCAAAAAAATATTAAAAAAAAATTCCCTCAAATAAAGCTAAAACGAACACGATCATCAAATAATCGATCAAGCATCGAAATGTTGAGAGGGAAGAGTGAACTTACTTCCTCCGAGCGATGCGTGGCCTCTTGAGTAGACTTGCTTGACCTGAAAGGGTGGAAGCCAAAGCTTCCTAAAAAGGACAAAAAAAAAAAAGAAGAAGAAAGATTTCTTCAGCTAAAGTTCTAACGTAATTTTCAGGAATGCAAATGGTTTTTTAATTGCTGGAAATGATAGGAATTTGCTAAACATTCTCTTTATATTTCAAGAAGCGTAATTCTCTAGAAATCTACATGAAATAAAAAGTGTTAAGGTAGGTCTTAAGGCCGGGTGAAAGGTGGAGTAATTTATATATGCTTGAGTATTATGTGGCATGCCACTTCATCAAAGATGAAGCAAAAAGTGCCATAAAAAGTTCTTTAAAAGAATAAATAAGTTAATAGTATAGGCTACAATGGATCCAAGGGAGGCTGATGGGCCATTATCTCCTAGTTGTTTGTTGCCTATTGTAATTTCAGAAATTTTATCGAAGTTTTAAAAATTTTGGAGTTAGGACCTACCTCACACACCATAACCTTAATAATTTTTCAATTGAAAATATGCTACTTTGATAAGTATTTCATTAGTTATTTATTTTTCTATTCTTCAAATTGCGATTATAGCCTTGTCAGCCTTGAGCCATTGCTGACCCTTTGTAATTGGAAATCAAACATTACTGATGTAAGAGACTTATGGTAATCCCCTTAGGAGGTATTTTATGCTAGTCGCATTCCAATCCATGCTCAGTAATTTTTTTAGTCGGATTGGGATAAAAAAAAAAAAACAAAGATCTATTTTTATCGTACAAATTTTCCTGTCAATATGTCATTTGAGCTATGACTATAAAACCATTTCAATAAACGCCTGTTTAAATTCAATTATGCACCAATATTTGATTAGCTTTTTTCCCCAAGGATCTATATCCGCAGTGAGGAATTATACGTTTTTTTTTTTTTTTTTTTTTTTTTTTGTCTTTCACAAAATCATAAAAGGGTGGAAGTAATATTGGTGAATTTTAATTGCCGATGAGTGCACCCTCAGTTCCAGTTGCCTGTTGCAAGGTAGAAAAACAAGCGGTGGAAAATCCTTTGTCATTCCCTCATAATAACGGCGCCGGTAGCTTAGCGGGAGCCAAAATAATTACTGGTGATCCGATCTTCCCAAACATAGTTGAGTCGTCCCCTCGGTTTTTTTTTTTTTTTTGGTCGAACCCTAGTTGACTCTTAAGACATTCAACATTTTCCTTTAAGAAAAAAAAATCAATGCTTCCTTTTTATTAAATTTTAAGTTCAAGTTTTTCATTTTTCACACATACACGATCCTATTATTATTATTATTATTATTATTATTATTATTATTATTATTATTATTATTATTACATTTTGATTGAATATTACATTTTCATTAATATCTCGTTTTTTGTTTCTCTTAGTCGATCGATTGATTGAGTTGTTATTACTTGATACTATAGTTATCAAAATGCAAGATTAAAAGTTAAACTCAAATTTGCTAGAAATCTCGCTCCCTTTGAACCAGATTTCTAACTACTCAGCTGATTGTACAATTGGATAATTTAAATTTGATTACAACCTAAGCGTCACAAAATTATATATAATGCTTTTATACTGGTTACAACTCTATGTTGTAAAGTTGTATTGTACAGTACGCGTACCATAGAAGTGTAAATATTTCTAATACGCACAAGTCTGAGAACATTCTGAATTTTGTCATAATAGTATTGATTTTGCATGTTTTGCAAAATATCTAGAGGCGGTTCCCCCAGACAGGTTTCCATACACAAGAAGTCCAAGAAGATTAGGCCCAGTGAACATGAAAGGACGTGAAATCGACACTTACATTCATTGGAATTTTAATTTTTGTAATAATCGAAACATGTTCTGTATATGAAAACTTACAAACAAGCTCTTCTTTAAAGTTTTTTCGAACTACGTCCTTAACCTTTTTACTTGAAGAACTTGATATTTTTATTACCTTCATCGAAAAACAACTTGATATTTTTATTAAAGAGGTCTCGTTGATTTCTTTGTAAGTAAAAGGAAAATTTCAAATTCAGCTCAATAATCCCTCTAAAAGAAGCCACCCTCTACATCTAATTGATTACCTTAATTTGATTTCGTGCACATTGTTTCTGGTAAATTATTGACTAGATTTATAGGTGAATGATTTTTAATTATCTTTTTTACCACTGATTTTGCTAACATCTTCTGTCAATATATATATTTTCGGTTTGTGTTTTGCTGTATGATAGTCTACTACCTTACTTATATTTGGATCCTGCAAGCCACATAGGTTGGATTTCTCCCTCGCAGCAGGTGTACGGAAATCATCCCATCTACGACGACAGTAATCTAGTAAAAACCAGTTAAAGAACTAGAAAGACAAACAAATATAGAACGGGCTGTACCTGGATGTTTGCATTAAAATTGAGGATACCAAATGGCATAGTGCTAATACTTCAATTAATTGAAATATAAGTCATCATTTCATCCAATAACTCACAAGTTTCTGATGCACTAAACATGGTTCAACTCACATTATTGAGATAAATAAGAAATCTACTTAGCCAATGCCCAGAACGTTGAATCCAGGGAGTTTGTCCAGGAGCAAGCAGTGCTTGGTGAGTAGCCAGAAGATTTAAGCCCTCAATCACCTCATGGTAGCCAACATATCACGTCATCTCCAAAATCTAAAGAGGAGTACAGATAATATCAGAATATGACAATACTTCAAACACTATGTTTGGTAATTTCTTTGGACCCGTAGATGAACATTCACGAATCTCATGCTACTAATGAGGCCATCACAATGTCCATCACAGGTTTCCCAGAAGTTAGTATGTATAACATGCCTTGATAATTACACTTGAATCAGTTCTTATCATCAGATAAGTTTTATTAATGAGATAATGCAGCTGCTGGAGAGAGATAATTGGAGATAAAATCTTACCAAACACCTATATAACTCTCTTGGCATGCAGTAATAATAGTTGTAAATTGACTAGACCCAATCAAACACCTCATAAGAGCTTATTTAGTATGACAAAATTAAGTTGAGTATCATATTGGAGATGCCATATGATTTAGCGTTTCATTTGAGGCAGGCTCGCATTTACTTGTTCCCAAATGGGACTGATCACAGCAGATATCACAAAAATATCCATCTTATAAACTCATTAGCGGGCTCCTAATGCTAATTTGACCATTCCGGAGTTGTGGGGTGTTGTGTTTCTATCGGCACTCTCTCTATGGTTGCTCTGTCCATTTCTTGGCAAAACAAAGAAAGAAAAAGAACAAAACTGCTTTCCTTATTGAGAAGAAATGAGCTGATACAATTCCTACTCCTGTTCACAAGCATGAATCTGTCCAGTGAAAAAGGATCATGACCCAAATCAAAGCCATAGAGGTGATGACATTCTACTCTCGTTCCAGCAAGTTATACCCACACCACATTCATCATCATGGCAAATATTAATTCTGCATATTTCATTATAGAAGTGCCAAACTTTCTTCTCAATATTTCCACAAGACAGGACAAAACAATACCCTACTGCGAAGTAATTGACATTACAGGAAGAAAATCAACGTACTGAAATCTAGGAAGTTTGGTGTTGACTCATGCAGTGGTCCGAATGGCTGTATATTTTCATCTGTTGAAGGCTCCACTTGGTTTGAACTGTCAATAATTTGCTTTGGCGTGGCATTTGGGGAATTGAGACTTTGTGATTCTGTTGGCAATCGAGCAGCAGCAATGCCACTATGTGAAGAGAGAGAGAGAGAGAGAGAGAGAGAGAGAGAGAGAGAGAGAGAGATAGATAGAGAGAGACAGAGAGAGAAACAGAGAGACAGAGAGAGACAGAGAGAGACAGATAGAGATAGATAGAGACAGAGAGAGAGAAAACATTAAAACAATCAGCATTTTGTCTCATATACAAATGGATAAGAACAATTAAAGAACTCAAAAATGTGCACTTCTTGATATGTTCTACTTACTATGATGTGGTAACAACGCAAGCAAACATCCTTTTCTTTGTTCTTTTATTTTGTTTATGTACAGTGATTGTTCACCACTTGACACAATGTAAAGCAACATTGAGCATCTTATGAATCACAAATATGTGCTGGATGTCCTACTCTACATAAAGGAGGAATATACAGAAAGTAATATACTTGCAGATATTCAAGTGAGCTTGCTCTGTGAGTGACCAAGCGGCCCATTGTTTTACAAGTCTTAATGGTTTTCAAAAGATCAATTAGGTTAAAAGGACACAGCGTGTTTTCCATATATACCTCACACACAGGGGAGTGTAGATGTGACAACCTTTAAGCACTCTCAGAAGCGTGATGGAATATGATTTTACCATCAATGCACACCACGAATGTGGGCAAGCCAGGAGAAGCAAGTCTCCTAGGTGTAGGATCAACGGAGACCATAGAAGGGTTCAGACAATTTGACCCTTTTCGAGCGAGTAAAGAAGGACGTAAGAAAAAAGGGATTATCCAGGGATTTTTCTCCCATTAATGTATCACAGGGCTCAACCCTGGACAGGCAGTGGAAACTACCAAGCTAGAGTACGGTAGGGACAGAGGGAATTTCCAGTGGAATGTTGCAATTCTTAAGAACAGTTCAACTAGATAAATTTAGGTCCCAAAACCCATCACAAGAACCAATAATTAGGACATTGCAATCAGGTGCTTTATTAGAAATGAGAATAGACAACAATGCTCCTCCTCTGTAAAATATTTCAGCATATTCTTATCAGACTCAATGCTACTTATGGAACAGTTGATTTTAATCACCTCCAAACCCAAATTATTGGAAGCCTGCATATTTCCCTCCAACAGTGTTTAATACTGTGAAAAGTTTTAGCTGCATCGTTTCACTTTGATAATCTAAAACCACAAAAGAAGTAGGGACATCTTGGCTAGTGTGTGATTATGAGCAACTTTTTCTTTTCCTCTTGGGCAGTTAGAGAACATACCTTCCACTATCGATGCTGAACTTTCAGGAGGTACTACCAAAGCAATTTGACTGGCCAATCTTGGCAGAAGCATATTGTCGTGAACTGGATGGCAGCAGCATTGTTGATCGCCTAGAACTTCAGATAGAAAAAGAACATGAGATCTCCTACAACATCAAACGTGATGAGGCCTCATCATCGAACTGTCTAACATCATTCCAATTCTCATAGGCCTTTTCCACCAATCTATCTGCATAGACCAAAATACTACTTCCTCAACCAGTCACTTTATCACGCTTATCTTACACCTTAGGTGACTCAAAGAACTCAGGTTGGACTTGTATAGATATCAAAGGCACTCAGTAGATGTGTTGAATATGTTCCTGTCTTTTTCTCAGACAGATCAAACAAGGTAGGAAGACACAAAATTAGTGGTCAAAAGACCAATAAGGAAATCATGGACATCAAGTTCACAGAATTTGACGAAAGCAACAAAAAGCATCTCAACTTAAAAGTACCAAAACATGGTGAATGAGTCAAAAACTTAGAAATCTGTATGAGAATAGAGTGTTCCTAAGCTGCCAAATGCACTCCTGATGTGGCAGAGGGTGGTTGTGGTCCCATAAAGGGTGCTTTTGGTGATGAAAGGCAAGAACAGGGAAAGAGTTAAGCACTTGTAAAAATAAAAAATAAGTTGTACTCTACTATTGGTTATGTGGATGGTAGAATTGTGCTATTCATTAATTACAATAGTCGACCAGACTAATAAATTACTGGTTGCTAACTTACCATCAATAATAAAATTTACTATCGACATTACTTATTTACCATCCATGGAACAAAATTCAGTTTTTAGAAGAAGGAATTATGGAAATCTACCCTCCACCTCCCCCAATCGCTCACTCAAACACATGTTTTCAACTAATTTTTAGTTGCTTTTTAATTGCTTGGACAAAACATGTACATAAATTCATACATGTACAGTCAAATGGATAGAGTATATTGAATGAAGCTCATTTTGCAACAGTTGTAGCTTATGGACTATAGTTTAGTGCTTAAAGGGAGAGATAGTTTTGTGTTTTAGAGCACGTACATTCAGCAGCAGAGCCCACATTTGCCAGAGAAGCTTCCGGACCAACTGGAGTGGCACAGAGTTGTGGAGTCAATTTACATTGAACAGGGGCAAAATTTTCAACTTGTAAGACTTGAGATGAAAAAGAGCTTGAGCTTTTCCTCTGCACTGAACAAGAAAAGGTTTCTCCATTGAACTCCATGACATCATTCCAGTTATCGAAGGCCTCTTTCACAATTGTATCTCCATGTTCCTGGAAGAAAAACCCTCGGTATATCACTCAAGCTAGACTAATGGAATTACTTATCTCCCCTATTGAAGGTGCATACTCTGACTTCAAGCAGCAATATCTTTTTTCAGCAAGTGATGTTGCATTCCAATGGATGAACTTGTACTAAGAGTAAGTACGTAAGTGCAGCACCGAGAAAGAAGAACAAAAGAAACTTTGAATGAACCTCAATTCACTTTATGCCTATCGCCGCCCAGTTCTCCACCACATAAAGGTCAGGTAGTCGAAAGATGTAATGGAGAGTACAATCAAGGCAAGGGTCCTCAGGGTAAAGATGCAAAGTTGATCAAGAAAGGACCAATGAAGAAATAAATCACGCATCAACTTGTATTGTGCAAGTAATTAAAATCTTCATATCTTGGAAAGTAATAGTTGCAATGTAAATGTGTTAATCGTTCAAATGACAATACCATGACAAGTGCCTCAGATTTTCATGGATGACACCGAATCAACCACTGAAAGTACTCTCTAAGTTACTCATGCTTTTTTGTATAATTTTAACTGCGGAGTACAGAGGGCCACTTAGATATACAAGGTCACTATACTCAACTTCGCATTGCAATAAGCGAAAGCCCAAAATCAATCTATTAATAAAAGTTTCAACTATGGATATAGACAAAGCATCTAGATTTTCTTTTTATTATCTCTGCAGGAACTTTATACTACTTTTACTGATGAAAAACAAAAACAAAAGCATCTAGATGTCCAACCAACTCCTTGTTTCAAGTTTCCATATTTCTGACTAATTCTAAGACCTATTAAGCCACACAGCTATGAGCAAACATCAAGAAAAATTATATGAATTAAGCGATAGTGCATAGCGCATGAACTAGCTTGGCAAAGCTTAGTAGGGACTCCTAGTTACTTACCTTTTCATCAGCAGAAAGTCGATGAGAAGCACAATATATCCTATCTTTAGTTAGGCCGATCAGTTCACGATCAGTGTTGAAGACAGCACCAGGCTTCCTCACACCATCAGGATAGTACAAATAAAGTTTCCAATTTGTTTTGCAACTCTTTGCATGATTTTCAAGGGTATTCCAGTTTGTTGAATTTAAGCTCATCCCAAGAATCTATGATGAGTGAACACACAAGAATTACATTCTTGGTAGTCAATCCCTAATTGAGAATCATTATCGAAGTGCCTACCTCTTTCAGTTTCATGGGGTCCGTAAACAATTGCAGTAGAAAGTCCCCACTTTATGTATTCCAGCTTCATTCAGTTTTTGGTGATATTTCCCATCCTTGGCAATCATCTTCAACCTCCAGACCTCATCGTCAAATGCAGGTAAATTATGTTTCTTGGATGCTGTAAATGGACAGAAAATAAACAATAAGGTTCCAGTCACCATTAGATTGATGAGCAGAAGCAAACTTCTGTAGGCATGCAGACTCTCTCCTAAAACTGATCCAAAGTGTCAGCTTTAGCCAATAACAAAGAAACCCATCATTTTTTATTTATCAGAATTTTCTTTGGAGATGTAAAGGTTTGTATGAAATAAACCTCTCAATTAAAAAATTGAAGAAAGGATGTCCGAAACCATGTTTATGGTCAGTCATAAAGGAAGGACATGGTTTATATGTACTGTAAAGGACTAAGAAAGACTTACCTTCTCCTCTATGTTCCTTGACACGGAAGGCATCTGTTTTGGCTTCTCGGATTCGTGTATTCACACAATAACCCGATGCCACCTTAAGCCCTATCCTGAATCTTTTACTCCTATTCCAGCTGGAATTGTCAGTAAATATAAGTTCTCCCAGCTCTCCAACACCTCCCTTGAGCGGCACTAGGAGATCTCCTATCAAAAGTGGCCCCTTTCGTTCACGTTCTTTAACCATGTAGTTCTCAAACTCTTGTTGAGCCCAGTCATCACCATCATCTTTGTTGAAGTCACCTTCAAGCACGACAATGTCCAACTTCATGGAGGATTCCGGGCCTGATGTAACAACATCCCCTGTGTTCGCATCAATCAAGGCAACAGAAATGCGAGCACCCCCCTCTCCTTCTAGTTTCTTTCCGGTAAATAGAGGATCGGGCAGTTTGGTTTGAATTTGAAGCCGTAAGTTTCTTACATCATTCTTTCCCATAGATTTAGCATTAACCCTGCATTCTCTCCAGAAATCAACCATTAGAAATAGGAGCAGGTATAGAAGCAGAAAATTGGAAAAGTAATGACACAAAGAGACAAACTACCAAACATCTCCCTTGGACAAGTCTTACTGCCAGGGAAACTACAAGGAAAAATAGATGCATTGTCTCAGAGAGTATAACAATGCAATTTTAAAAATATAAAAATAAAACAAAACAAAATAAAATGTCCCATTTCTCTCAAGCTACGAATGATTAAGTTCTAAATTGAAGCATCGATAATTTGGCGCATGACCTAGTCATTCTGGCCTGACTTTCACTGAACTCTGACTGCCTGCTTTGGGGTGTTAGTGGTAAGTCGGACCATTGTTGCCCAAAATAATCAATAATGCATAACCAATCAATCTACACAGAAAGCCAGCATCACAGGGAAAGTACACTCATACCTTCCAAGGTGGGGAGACTGATTATTTGCAAGCTCCATTGTTTCTGTCTGTTCAAAACCACCAAGAGAAGAGTTGCCAAAGTTGGAGACATCAAAAAAATGAAGCAGAAGGGATACAAAACCAATCCATTCCATCAAAAGGAGTTGAAAACTTCCTTCTTAAAAACAACTTATCAAACACCTTATTGAGCTAAGTTCTTCAGGCACATTTCAAATCAGTGTTTACCAAACAGCAGTTGTATATATAGCTAATATGAACAATCCTAAGCATTTTAATATCCTCACAGTTGTGGATATTATTGAGGTGAAAGAAAGGAGATGGCCTCCTGCAAGTATTGATGATCTGCTTGAAACTCAGAAGGCTGTGTGAATTGATTGCTCCAAACTTTGGCTCCAAAGACGAAGTAAAATATACTGGATAATCTAGTGGCTCTTTCTCATGTGCCCAAATATGGCTTTCTAACTTGGCCAGTCATATTCTCGCCCCCAAAAAAAAAAAAAAAAAAAAAAAAAAAAAAACAAACCTTGGCTGGTCATTCACAATAGGTTGCACACATTGGACAGGGTGAAAACTTATAGCACTTGTGTGCTATGCCCCCAACAAGAAAAATCTCATATGCACTTGTTCTTTAAGTGTGTATTCTCAAAGCAGATTTTCAGAACAAGTTTTACAGCTACTGTCATTTCCTATATCCGCAAGAGATTGGAAGGATGAATTTACTTGGAATGCAATAATTTATTATCTCTGTAGAGAGAGTACTTAGTGAGGCATGGAAAATGTATCCCCTCCAGCTTGTCGTGACCTTGATGCAGTTGTTTTTTCCCTGTTAAAGTCTCTTTAGAAGCTATGATTCAGGAAGGAAATAAGACACTTACTGCTGATGTTAAGTGTTTGTGGAGAAATTGGCGAGTTCTTGTTGGCTAACTTTGCTGTAATCTGGTGGCATGGTTTTTGAGTTTGCATCTTGTTTTTCCAGGTAGTATTTTGCTGTTGGTACTGGGAGCATAGATGCAGAAGACTATGTTGTCATGTTGTCATCTGGTGTGTGGTGTCATTAGATTTTAAGTCTAATTGATAAAAATATTTCAAAGTATAAGTCTTCTTTATTCTAACAGGTTGTTCAAATCCTTCACACTGAGCAGGGACGAAAGTTGGCCTTAGGGATTCAACAGTGTCGAGTGGAAGGGCCATCAGTCAATGGATAAAAGTTACTCTAGGGATAACAGCTGAGCTTCCCCAAGAGTTCACATCGACAAGAATGTTTGGCACCTTGATGTCAGCTCTATATGTGGGACCTTAGCATAAATGGACTTGCATAGGATGTAGTCCTCCCATGTGTTTCTTTCCACAGGTTGTGCAATAAAATGAATGTTTACTGATAATAAGAAAAAAGGAATTGTGCAAAGTCCATGCTCAATGAATGCTGTTCAAACAGTCAGCACAAATCAATTAGCTTGCAACACACTTGTTGGTCGATAAGTTCATTCGATCACTTCATGACAAGCAGATAAACAACTCATATCAGTAGTGTTGATGGAGATATGTCTGAGACAAACTATAAATATTATAAGCTCTGCTTATCTTACCAATTTCTGAACAGCGATCTTCACTGAGCCTATCTGTTGCAATAAATCTTTGAGAGCATTCCCACTGCAACTACACCATGACAATTGACACAGTGAACAACTGCTGTCTTGTGGACTCATTCGTAACAAACAGACAAATTGCCATACATAGCTATTTAGTTACTAGTACAAATGAATGTCAGATCTAATCACAGTACAGAAAGATACATACCAGACTAATCAAACACATTCCGCTAATCTAAGATGACATATAAAAGTCAACATAAAACCGGCATACATATTTATCCATTACATTGATGACAGAAGCAAGTGAACTTGATTAGCATCTATCTCCAAATGCACAGTCCTTTTGATGATTAGCACAAAAAGGTATGTGCAGCTATCACACTGTGATGAACAGAATTGTGGATTGATGGCATATGATACTCGATAATGTTTCTAGTTGGCAAGACAATACACATGGAAATTCTACTAGAGGAATCAATTGATGCAGATAAGATACAGACAATACACCAAATGGAATATATATTCACCTTTGACAATATTCAGCGGAGTGAGATTTGGCACGCTCCAGCTCTTCTCTAACCTGCCCAGCAAAAAGATAGCCAAGAATTGCATTGCAAGAATCATCTGTCACGTACTTGTTGCAGACAACATGATGAATCTCGAATGCACATGTTATTTAAGCGTGAATCCAGAAACCGAATTTTGGGAACAAGTTCTACAGCTACTCTCATGTCATAGATCTGCAATTGACTGGAAGATGAATTTACTTGGCCTTGCCAAACATGAAGGTGAATAGTTTGTAGGTATTAATGAAGAAATTAGCCTGAAATGCAGCAATTTATTATCACTGGAGAGAGAAGAACTAAGTGAAGCATGAAAATGTATCCCTCAAGCTTGTGGTGTCCTTGATGCAGCTGTTTTTCTCTATAAATGTCTCTTTAGACGCTATGATTAGGGAAAGACAATAAGACACTTACTGCGGATGTTGAGTGTTTATGTGAAAAAAGGCAAGTTCATGTTGACTAACGTCGCTGTTATCTGGTGGCATGGTTGTGAGTTTGCAACTTGTTATTCTAGGTAGTATTTTGCTGTTTGAGGGGAGAGTATGATGTCATGTTGTCATTTGGTGTGTGGTGTCAGTAGATTCAAAGTCAACTTGCTGAATTACTTTCAAGATACAAGGCTTTCTTATTATAACAAGCTGTTCAAAACGATTCCTTTTCTCCCCATTGACCAGGCAAGCAAGTTGGCCTTATTGATATGACGGTGCCAAGTGGAAGGGCCTTCACTAAAAAAATAAAAGTTACCCTAAGGATAATAGGCTGATCTTTCCTAAGATTTCACATCGATAGAAAAGTTTGGCACCTCGATGTCAGTTGTATGGGCAGGACAATATGCTGTATTGGACTTGTACGGGATGTAGCCCACCCTGTTTTTATTTTACACAGGTTGGCCAATAAAATGAGTATTTACTTATAAAAAAGAAACTGTGCAAATTCCATGCTCAATAAATGCCGTTCAAACAGTCAGCATAAATCAATTAGCTAGTAACGGACTTTGCTAATCAATAAGTTCATTCAATCACTTCATGACCTGCAGATAATCAACTCATATCTAAAGTGTTGATGGAGATATGTCAGAGACAAAGTGGAAATTTTATAAACTCTGTTTATCTTACCAGTTTCTGAACAGCATTCTCCACTGAGCACACTATATCTTCAAGAGCATTCCCAGTGCAACTACACCATGAAAATTGACACCATGAACAATTGCTGTATTGTGGACTTTTTGTAACAGATAGACAAATATCCATATGTAACATTCTAGTTACTAGTACAAATGTCAGACCTAATTACAGCATAAAAAGATGGATACCAGACTCATTAAATGCATTCGCTTAATCTAAGGCGACACAGAAAAGTCAACGTAAAGCAGGAATACACATTTATCCAATGCATTGATAACAGAAGCAAGTAATGTTCATTAGCAGCTATCTCCAAATGCACCATTAGCAAAAAAAAAAAAAAAAAAAAAATGTATGTGCAGATATTATACTTTGCCGAACAGAATCATGAATTGATGGTATATCATATTCGAAGATATTTTAAGTTGGCAGGACAATACACATGAAAATTCTACCAGAGGAATCAATTGATGCAGACAAGCTAATGCCGACAAACCAAAAGAAATATATTCACCTTTGACAATATTCAGCCGAGTGAGATTTAGCATGCTCCAGCTCTTCTCTTACCTGTCCAGCAAAGAGCAAAGGCAACAAATCATCTGTCACGTATTCATCAAATTCAAGTTTCCAAATCCCTGGTATCTTCGACGTGCAAATTGTCGTTGACCACATAATCCAAGATTCAAGGAGACAATAATGTCCATGGCACATGATTGAAAGTTCTTATCTTTTTGTGTTTCATACTGTCCAAAACAGCATAAAAAGCCTCAACCATGTTCTTAGTGGAAGTGCTTTACAGGGAAAGCCTAGAACAGTGAGCAGGTCATTTTTACCACTCAAACAATATTTCTCTGTACATCTTGCAGAAATTTCTCATGCGGGTTTCAACCCGGAAACCGACTCGTTGGCCAGCAATGCATCCATCCGCTTCTACTCAAAGAGAACAGCATTTGAAATAAAATAAAGACTATATTTTGTATGTCCAAATTGGTTATTTTACTCATCTTACCACTCTCCGGACATCCTCCTCCGTGAAAAAGCTCCTTGGCACAAGATTCCTCTCACACAGGGACCATACTTGACTGTGTGACGTCAGCACAAAAGTACAATCAAGATAGGATAATTTAGCAAATAGGACAGCAAAGTAAAACGCTAACAGCTTAAGTCAATTTTAATAAGGAGGAAGTAATGCGATTGCCACACGAATGTGCATAACAGATTTGAGACGACAACATTTGAGGTCTTTAATTCTTTCATTAAAGCCACAGCACAAACTCCCAAACCAAAAACTGAACGTGAGCGACTTAGAACTACATGAGGCAAAAGCTAATCAGCGTTATACTTCAACGCAGGCTTCACCATATTTCTCATTTCAAGAATCTTCAACTCGAGAACTCTTCATTGAATCTCCCTCAATTAATGCTAAAACTGACATGATCAGCAACAACTAATCAAGCATCGAAAAGTTAAGAGTGAACTTACTCAATTGGAGCCAAGCGTGGCCTCTTGAGTAGACTTGCTTGGCCCGAAGAAGTGGAAGCCGAAGCTCTCTTCTGCATCGCTTAACAAGAAGTAATGAAGTGTCTGAAGTTTGGGAGTGTTTGGTTTCTGGAGAAACGAAGGAGACGGTAAACAGTTCATCAACGAAGTCGATCTCAAAGGAAAGCGTTTGTAATTATTGAGTGGGTTTCATTTTGTAATGTCTGGAGGAGGGGACATAATTTTCCGAGAAAAGCAACCGACCTTTCCGGGAACTGTGGCCGGCTTTAGAAATTTTTCTTTTTTATTTTCTCTAACTTTACTGATTTGCCCCCTTGTGGACTGCATGTACTTTTTCTTTTTCCCGCTTTTGCCTGGCTCTTTTCGCCTTCAACGTTCAAGGTAAATCTCCTCGGACCCACACGTCCTTAAAAGGTTTTATTTGGATCCTCATCCGATCATAAAGATAATCTGATAGAGAGTATTGCTTAACATCGAGTAAGAAAGACAAAGTTATAAGATTTGCGGGCACCAACATGTTAAAATAAGGAATGTATCTGTGGAACCCGCCTTATTGTAAATCAAACAGCTAGGCCACGAAGGTCTCTATGGGAGTTTCTGTTGGACACAAATTGTGTAGCCCCAAGATCTCCATAACTAGAACAAGAACATGCATAATTGAATAGAAAGAATTGACGCACCTATTTTGGAATCCATTGTTCTTGAAGCGGAAGCGGAAACACAATGTTCCACGCGCAAGTCCTTCTCCTCTATTGCCTTCGTATCACCGGCTCAATGAGCGGCCCTCACGTGTAGCATTACGTAAACGCTCATTATGTGAGGATACTTGTGAGAATTAGGGTTAGAGGAGAGACTTGAGCATTATTTATAGAGTTTCCAACTAGGTCCTCTCATTACGGGCCAGACTCAACTTGGCCCACACTAGCTAGTCTCATATTAGACTAATTAAGAAACATTCTATCTCATCTTAGATCAACCCCGTAAAATGATAAATTACAATATCAATTAATGTAGCCTACATTAGGAAAACTCTTACATTCTCCCACTTGGACTATATTAATTGAAATCGTACCTTATGTGCGCACATTAGTACAGAGATAATTTTAATAGTCAATCCTATCCCATAAAGTCTTAAACACCGAATCATGGCAGTAATCGCATGTATACACACGAGCCTTCCATGGTCACGAGTGCTTTCAACTTTATTGATATGGATTCAATATGGTAGTGTGGCAAATGGTTAACATCTATCGTAGAGAGATCCCATTTGTCAGTCACCATTCTCTTACCTTAGGTGTCACAAAAACTTGTGCCACAAGAGAATGCTTTATGGTTTCAATGAACCCACATATGTCTTGTCCTTATGGTTAACATTTCTTTATGTATCACAAGACATATGCACAAGGCTAATAACCGGATGCCCGGATGCCCTAGCCTTCACTCAAGGTTTATACAATCCCTTGAGACTTTATCAATATGTATTCAACATAATAACAATGCATTCAAAAATATTTTATTGAATGCAAAAGTTAATACATATCAAACCGTTACTAAGTGTAACGAACCACAGATATGAACTTTATCAGAATGAAGCCAAAATAGCTCCCACTAAACAACAAGATTCGAAGATACTCCTAGGCCCATGCTAATGACATGTCACTCAAATACACATGGGCGTAGGCCTTTAGTTAGTGGATCTGCAACCACATCATATGTGAAAATATGTTATATTATAAATCACCTTTCTGTACCGTTTCTTTATGGTCAAAAATATTTGACTACCATATATTTAGACCCCTTGAGACCTCTATAGTAAATAAATAATACTACAAATTTGTTATCTCAATACAATCGTATGGGTCTATCCATCAAGTTAAAACGATCAACTCCTTCATGAGGTTTTGGAGCCTAATAGCCCAAGTAACAGCCTAAAAGAATGTTACTAATATTACATAGTAGAAGATGACATCCAACTTTATTTACTGCACTTCCTACTAACATAAATCTGTATCTTGTTATTGATATTATAAAGTTAACATATGAATACTTTACTCACTGCAAGAATTAAATATGTCTGTAAATTAGCATATAATCTCGTGTCTTCTTTAAGTACCTTAAAACCTTCTTGACAAAGAACCTGATCATGTCCTGGATTTGATTGATATCCGCCTAGAAGTCCCGTCACAAAGACAACATTTAGTCTAGTGCAAATTCGAGCATACATTATACTTTTAAGTGCACCGACACAAGGTACTCCCTTTAATTAGATTTTCTCAATATCTAAATAAGGACAATGTGATAGATTTAGCCCATCACCCTTAACAACAGGAGCAATTCCTGGCTTGTAATAATGTATATTGAATATTTCCAATATACAATCAGCAAGTGTCCTCCGAGAAAATCTAATATAATATGGTAAAAATAATCCTTACAAACCTTAGTACAAAGGATATAAGATGTCTCAATGTCACAACTTGTAAGCAAAATATTATGTACATAAAGTATGAGAAAAAATAAATTTCCTCTCACGACCTTGCAATATATTGAATTACTTTGTTCCCATTGAACAAAATAACAACACTATGAAACTTTAATAATATTGTCTGAAACTTGCTTAAGACTATAAATAAGACTTTTCAGTCTATGCACAAGTTTATTTAAATCTGCTGTAAAATCATCCAGTTGCACAATATAGATTTTGTATCTATTTGGCGTAACTTTATATCAAAATAAATTATTAATGCCACGTTCACTGAAAGAATATTTAAAGAAATAATTATTTCTTTACCATAAACAATCCACCCCTCTTTCAGAGTTAAAACTTTAGTTACCAATTTGGCTTTAAATTCCACAATATTTCTTTTGAAATTTTTTTAGTTTTGTACGCCAATTTACAACTAATAAACTTGTGATCTTTAGACAAGTCAATAAGTTTCCAAACATGTTTCATAGATTGTATATCGCCTTTTATGGCATCTAATCACATACCTGATTGAGGATAAGAAACAACATTTATTTATGTCGTTAAAACAACCATGTAGTGGATATTATAATCATGCTCTCACAAATAGACTATATAGTCCGATGGTATAACGATCGTCTTTCCCTAACAAATCTCCTTAATAAAGCTGCAACCACTTCATTCTACACTTAAGAGGTTCAAGAAATTTCATTATAAACTATATCAAGAATAGTACCTTAAATCTCAACAAGTTTAGTCTATGGTATAGGAGATTCTACAATTGTCTGTATCACAATTGTCTGTATAGGCAAAGACAAAGACACAGTGATCTTCCATCACACTATTATCCTTAATAATCTGAGAGTAGCTATCCTCTACAATTACGTCAATCTTTAGAAACTTTAAAGTATGTGATTCAATAATTCTTATACCTTCTTTAGGGTCATAAAATCAATACCCCTTTTTGTATATGAAAAACTTGCTTTCATAATATCAGCCCACAAAAGACCAGATAAATTGGTCTTACTAATCATACTCATCACTATATTCAATATGGCACCTTTCGGCCAAATCTCTTTGTCAGGATTTTCAGGTATAGTAATTAAATTACCACCCCAGAATCTACCAAGTATTTGACAAATGACCCTTTAAGCTATTTCGCATCGTCATACTTGCCAAAATACTCATGACCACTGTTAAACCTGACAACCTTTTAATCATGTACGAGATGTATATGTTATTAGGACTTAAACACAATCTTTGCAGATGTGTCCTAATTTCAATATCAGATAAGACATAATTTCAAGCAACTAAGGCTTTCATCATCTTATAGCAAGTGCAAAGATGCAGCAAAACCTCTTTTCAAGTGTTCCGAGAATGAAACGCTTCATGGACAGTAAGCAAAATTCAATTGCTCTTTTCTTAAGCAACAAATCATATGTCCATAACTTAAAATTTGAAGCAGTAAAAACCTCAATAATAATAAAGTTATTAATTATAGAAAAAGTGACTGAAAACCAAGCAATATATATAATTAGCATCATGTGAATATTGTGTAACTTGACGTACAAGTACACATCCAGAGAGTTACACGCATAATCATATAATCACCTTTGGGCAGAATACATGACATGCAGTTGTACACTCCCCACATGATAAGGGTTATGAGAATATATTCCAATCTTCGTGAATTCATCACCTTTGGGCATATGAACCATTAGGATCGGTCACTCCTCCACCACACTATCATGTATCCCTCCATGAACTAATACACAATCACCTCCTTTGGGAGTATGACTACGCATTAGACCAGGAGACATCTCAATCATCATACGAGACCGAAATTTCTCAAACCCAATCAAGCGTGCCACTTTGGCGGTCACTACTCAATTGAATCCTTGAAATTCTCTCATACCAGGGATATAAACTTTATTCCTCACATACACCATATACATGTGATTTTAACTTTAGTGATAGGGGCAAGTTATCACTAAAATCACATATCATGCTAATTACATTGCTTTATCCATTAATAAAAAATTAATCATACATATATATAAATATATATACAACGAACCTAAAATACAGATTCCAATGAGATCATTGATCACAGTAACACAAGAAACTTCCCATAACAGAGAATAAAACATCTCTTATGCACCCCAATTACATATTACCACAACAACATAAAAGAATGCTGATCTAAAATATCTCTCACAAATTAACATCAATAGTAATACAGGGTACACCATATCGACAAGCTTAACAACTAATCAACTATTGCTTATGAGTTTTATACGGCAAAACATGACTCCAAGGCCATTAACTGATTTATTAATCAATTTTTGAGTAATAAATATCATTACTTCAACCAATGGCCTATAAATTGAGTCAAACCAGAGAACAAAATATCTAAAATTTAATAGTAGATATTGCTCTGCGTAGATGTTGTCATACTCCTTAACCATAAAAATATTCAACTTGATAGACATTAATAAGTGACCAGTAAGTTCATGTACAATATGCAGTAACTTAATCGACATGTATTACCCACATACAGCAGATATGTTAATCAGTACAATCAGTTTGGTCACGAGTTCTTAAGATATCCATCATTTAAAGATTACCACCGTGTCAAGGAGTATGCATGAGCAACAAAAGTTTCATAACTGTTACTGTTTCTCATCAGCTCAATACATAGCTCAATTACTATCCATAATGATTGTATCTCATTAAGCCAGCTTTAGTTCACAATAAAATTTGATTTTTATTGATGAATCACATATTATAATGTTTATGTGATAACATATTTGTAACTCCAACACTTATATTTCCAATTTCACAGAAAATATAAGAAAAATACGCAAAAATACACTAAAAATACACGTATTTAGGGTTCCGTATGTATTTTCACATCCATAAAATTATCAAACATATAAAATAAATATACCACAAGATAGGAAATCACCATACGAGTCCAACGCCGCCATCCACGCGCCGATCCGACTCTCCACGCGCCCTCACGCGCCGCATGAGTGCGCGGCGCGTGGAGCTCACGCGTGGCGCGCGTTTGACGCCCAGGCGGCGCGTGGCCGCGCGTGGGGGCGCGTGTAGCCTCCCCCGGCGACGCGCCGCCGACCGTCTTGCTCATCTCGTCGAGCCCAGTCCGAATATGTGATTTTATTTTATTTTTATTGAACAAAAAATCTCGAAAATTACAAATTAGGGCAAGATCCGTACTAATTAGGGCTAGTCCATACAGATTAGGGCAAAACTTTTATGCGTTCAAGTTCTAGGGTTATGGTTGCTCTGATACCACATGTTGGACACAAATTATGTAGCCCCAAGATCTCCATAACTAGAACAAGAACATGCATAATGAATGAAAGAATTGACGCACCTATTTTGGAATCCATTGTTCTCGGAAGCGGAAGTTTTAAAACACAATGTTCCACGCGCAGTCCTTCTCCCTATTGCCCTCCGTATCACCGGCTCAATGAGGCGGCCCTCACGTGGGCAAAGATTACGTAAACGCTCCTTAGGTGAGGATACATGTGAGAATTAGGGTTAGAGGAGAGACTTGAAAGACTATTTATAGAGTTTCCAAAGTCCTTTCATTACGGGCCAACTCTCAACTCGGCCCACACTACCAAATTGCCATATTAGACTAATTAAGAAACCTTCTATCTCACCTTAGACCAAAAACCCCGTAAAACGGTAAACGTTAAACGGTAAATTACAATATCAATTAATGTAGTCCACAATTAGAAAAACTCTTACACTTTCAACTCCTCTTTTGTGATGAGGTTATACCTCATAACCAACAACATATGATCCAATACGTGCTTTATAATCAATGGGTCACATGCTCAAGTATTAATTATCATCTTAGTGCAGCTTTTGAACAAGTGACATAAAATTTCAATTAATCATTTCTAATCTGATGTGGCTTTAACTTATAAATTGTAACACTAAGGAACGTGTGTTGTAGTTATCTATTAAGAAAATTTATGTACTATAAATTGATTAGCGGCACATTCATTAAATTGATGATGTTAAAATGATTCAAGGATGTGTGATTTCGTCATAAGTTTTTTTTTTCTTTTTCAAATGTTTAGAATGCCGTATGTATTATACGCAGTAAAAAGCATTTCGATTAAGAAAACTTGCCAGTTTTCTCACATGTGCTTTGCACAAGTTTTCTTTGCAAAGAGGTGATTAAGTGATTTTTGATGTATCAATTTCATGAGAACTCTCAATCTTAGATAAACTTTCAATTACTTGAACAAATAATTGTGAATTATTGTTCCCAAATGTGGATTCCTATAAAAATCTATAATGCCAAATACTTTACGAATTCACCGATTTAAAGGACAAAAAGATCGACAATTAATTGATTAATGGTCCATCATCAATAATGTCAGTTGCAAATAGTACAAGCGGTCATGGAAAATCGCCTTCGGTGCACCGTATGTTGATTCTTCCATTGGCTCTTTCGCGTTCCACGAAGAAATTAGTTCATGTGATCCCCGTTCTCTCTCTCTCTCTCTCTCTCTGTGACTGTTTCCCTTATTTTTTTGTCCTTCTATTGAAGTCTTTTTCATCTGTTTCCCTTATCTTTTTGTCCTTCTATTGAAGTCTCTCTCTCTCTCTCTCTCTCTGACTGTTTCCCTTATCTTCTTTTTCATCAAGTTCAAGTAAAAGGGTTTAGGTGATTAATAATAAATAATTAAATCGAGCATATGTTACGTGCTGGCTACCTCTGGCTCTGATAATTGCGGGATTTCGTCATAGTCCAGTGTCATCATCTTCATGTCCTATTTAACGTTTCATTTTGTCTCTAAACTTTGGTCATGTTATTTTGCCCTACTTCTAACGTTTTACTGTAAGTCAATCGTGTTGATAATAAGTTCGGAGGAATTCTAACGATATTCTTTCGTGTCACTCTAACAGTGGAAGGCATTTGGTCAATTTATGAGAAGTGGTAGTTGTGGATCATAGGAAGTTTCTGGGAAATGTCACTTGCATGGGTGCTTCATTGTTATTGGAGGATTTACGTCGGCTTCTATGGTTTTTTTTTTTTTTTTACGCCGAGGATCCGGCTTAGCTCACCTTACACGAGTATAGCACCGACTATACTTCGGGGGAAACTAGCCCAGCAACCCACCGCCGGGGGCCCCCACTTAAATCGCGGAAGCATCCTGGGAGTCAAACCCTTGACCTGGTAGCCAAATTCAGGAAGCAAGCCTCAACCAGCGCAGTCATGCGTGGGTGGGTTACATCGGCCACCGTGTTTTTTTTTTTTTTTTTTTTTTTTATGATTCGGGAACCATCGTACAAGAGCCAACGATGTAAACCCGGCAACGTTAGTGCAGGACCCACCTCCCACGTCGACCACTATGTTTCTTTCTTCACCGAACAAGAAATTGTAATTAAAGAGATGAGCAACAATCACTACTTTTTCTGGGATTAAGAAATTAATGATGCATAGTTGTACCAATTATGCAACACAGTACACCGACACGAGTATCATATTACTGTCTCCATATTTAAATACCGCATGTCAATGTCAACATACGGATCGCAAACTCATTGCTCATGTCAAAACACTATACTCGCACTTTACTAGGTCACAAGGCCCTGAAACTACAAACAATTAATCTCTAGAAAAACACATCAAATGTGATTTAAACTTAGAACATATTCGGTCTATGAATGTATATCATATGTCAATATATAGGTCAACCATGAGCATCATCAAACATACTAATAAATTACTTGAAATAATTAACTTATGTGATCATTTTCGATCCATAATTAAAATAACAACTAACTTGAAAATTCATCCAATGCCTAATTCTATTTTATGAAATAGCATTCTTTAAAATAATTTAACTTTAATTTGTTCTCAAAATACATGTCATGACATGACGTGGGACTTTTCCTTTCGGTAACCGTACGATGCAAATTCGACCAAAACCACAAAAATGGTGAAACTCACTTGAAATGAAATTACTCATCGAACAAATTTGAATGTGCATTGCGATGATGCTGTCTAGGAGGTCTACAATAGTGGTCAATCTATGAGAAGTGGCGGTTGTGGGTCATACGAAGTTTCTCCGAAATGTCACTTGCATGTGTGCTTCATTTTATGTCGGCCACTATGTTGAAAAAGCTCAAACGCACGTGGGCACTGCCGTAGCTAAACTAACGCCGAACGGCTAGCTCATAGGGGAGAGGCCCAGCCTCTCCCCCCAGGTTTTGGGTCTGCCTTTCCGGCAACCCGGCGGGCTGCAACCCTCGGTTGTTATTTCATTCCCTTCCCTTGTGGAGAAAGGCGGGGTGCCTGACCACCCCCGGGGACCACCTGCACCGGGTCATTATTTTTCCCTCTGACCTGGGGTTTAGGGGTACTACTTTTTAGGCTATATTTGTTTCGTAGGATTTTTAATCTAATAGATGAATATGATATGATATGAAATTCGGGAGTTTTTTTATATCATATTAATTGTTTGGTGAATCGCAGTATTAAATCGGATATATTAACATCATATTATGTACATTTTTTTGATATAAACGGCATATCATCATAAATGAACCCAAATGTTTATAAACGAAGATGATGAAAATCTTTCGTAACATTATTCCTTAATTTATTTTTATTTGTATTTTCCTTTTTTTATTTTCTTTATTATTTTTTTTACCCTTTCATCATTCTTTAATAAAATATTATCAAATAAATACCTAAATATATAATAAATATAAGGGTTAATACCTTAAAAAACCACAACCGGTACACTTGTGACAAATTTACCCCAAACTATTTTTTTGACCATGAAAAACCCCAAACCGGTATACCCGTGACAAATTTACCCCGACTAATTATAAAAACCCTAAACCAGACATTTATGACAAATTTACTCCAAATTAATTTATTCGACCACAAAAAACTCCAAATTGGTAAATTTGTGACTAATATACCCTCCGAAAAAATTATATTAATACCACAAAAAAATCACAAAAATTATAAACTATGACAAATAGAGTGTAAAATCCCAAATTGATATACCGGTCAAATGTCACGTGTTATTTAACTTTATAATTTAACAAGAAAATTTAACTAAAACTAACAGAGGGTAAATTTGTCACAAGTGTACCAGTTTAGGGTAAATTTGTCAAAGGTATACCAGTTTGGGGTTTTTTGTGGTCAAAAAAATAGTTTGGGGTAAATTTGTCACAGGTGTACCAGTTTAGGGTTTTTCAAGGTATTAACCCTAAATATAAATTTAATTTATAGATTGAATGTTTATTATAAGATAGAATTAAAGTTGAATATATAAATTAAAACAAGATTAATTAAAAATAATTTTTCTATTTTTAATTTTTTAAATTAGAATTCAAATATTATTTATATTAAAATATAATTTCAATTTTGTTAATTTAATAAGTTTGTTATTCGAGAAAATAACTTTCTTATTATGAACGTTAAAAATCCTATATACATTTATCTCACTTCTCCCGTGAGATAATTTTATCCTTGTTCGCTCACTCAACATTCATCTATCCACAAGGAAAATAATAACTCCTCAAAAGATTCACCAAAAACACAATTTATGTATGTAATGAAATCAATTAAACACAATTTATGTACGTAATGAAATCAATATGGAAGATGTAACTTCTGGTTCTGCTACTTGGGATGATAGTAATGCAACTTCTGGTCAACACCTAGTATGAAAACAAGAAGCCGCAAGTATGAAGAAGCAACGAGAAGCTGTTGAAGACAAAAGTGTCCCAGTTGGAATTTGCCTCTGGAACCTCCATAAAATGAAACAAAAGAAGAAAGAAGTTTTGGTCAAAAAGTACGGGCACACGTTATTATAATATTGTATCCTCTCACAAGCAAAGAGTGAAGTCTTCATGAAGCAGGGGCAACACGTTGGTCAAAAAGAGAGAAAAGGAAAGTCCAAGATAGTTAACAAATTGAAGTTGGCAAAGAAAGAAAAGAAAAGTTGTGGCTGGATTCTTTCACATTGAAGTCGGTTGGACTTCAAGAGGCGGTGGAACTCCTCTAAATATGGCAGTACGTGAAGCATTTGAAGTTAGGCTAGGAAAGAGCCTCAGGCTTAACAGCCTCAAGCCAAGGCAGGCAAAGAACCTCAGAGAGAGAGCCTCAGGCCAGGGAGAGGACCTCATGCCACACGCAGGCAGAAAACCTCAAGCTAGAGAGGAAGCCACCGGGTGCAAAGATGAGCTTCAGAGAAGCCACATGCATGAGAGCTTATCTCCTTTATATCCAATTTTATCTTGTCATGAAATAGTGCCAAATGTAGGATATGATAATCATATCCTATCTCAACTTTTTTTTCGATTGCCAAACGCAACCTTAAGGTCATGCTTAGGACCGGCAAAATTAGCAACTTATCTTGTGCTCTTTTGGTTGTGTTGAGCTTCCAAAATAGAGCCCAAGTGTGACAGGTCAACGGAAGATGAAGATTTTATAACTTAGGCTCTATCTATTTCACGGAAAATAAATTATTTAAAAAATATTTTTTTGAAAATGTATAACCTATATCGATTGAAATAATTAATCAACGAGAAATGTTTTCATTATCAACAGCCAAATTATATTTCCACATTTTCATGGACAATGAAAATATTTTTTTTGTTCAATTTTGTATGTGATACAAGCGATTTTTTTTTTATAAGATATTTTTCAAATTATTCATTTTTTATGAACTAAAAGAAATCAATAATAAAGGAAAAATACTTTCGAGGAAATTAATTTTTGATAGAAAGGATAGTTTTCCTTATTTGATAATATGAAACCAAAAACATTTTTTGATAGTTAAATCTCTTTTAGGAAATAATTTCAATCTCATGACTTTATCTCTACCAAATAAAAAGGCTTAATTTTTTAAATAATTTTTCCTTTCCTTTTCTTTCTTTTTTTCTTTCCTTTTTTTTTTCCCTTCTTCCTTTGTCAATCACCGAGCCTCAACGATAGCTGATGACAAGTTACAAGCGAGGCTTAACCTCGCAACCTTGAACGAGGTCGAGCCTCACCGGGATTTGGTGAGGTCAAGCCTCATCCAAGCCTCATCTGCCCATGCCTATGGCCGATTATTAGTTTTTGCTGAGGCTTGGCGACCAAAAGAGGGAGGAGAAAAAGAAAAGAAAAAGAAAAAGAATATAAAATATATAAAAATCGAGAGGAGCAATTCCCAAAAGTGTTCTCACCACTTAGATTTAAGAATTCACTTTCTTAATTTTATGCATGAATATTTTTGTTGAATGGGATGTGTTTTTAGTTGACTGGACATTTTTGGCAAACCAAATGAGTAAAAGTCCAAAAACTAATTTCTAAATAACAATTTCACTCAAACAAACACACCAGAATCTAACTTAGCCAAAAATTTTAACTAGAGTGTGAAAATAGATTCAAAGATCTTTGCAACCGTATGTGACTTGTTCCCACTGGAGGCCGAAGAGTAGCCTAATAGGGGCGAATATCACCGAGGCAAAACTGCAGGGGAGTTCGAGGAACAAATAGGAGGTAAGTGGGAATATCGTGAACCTAGAGTTAGAATTAGCTCAAATCATGAACTAGAAATAAAAATCAGACTTAAAAAGCTTTCCAACCGTTGGTGACTCGTTCGAAACGGAGGTCAGGAGGTTAGTTTAAGAGGGAGAGACGTTGCCGCCAAAAACAGAGCGAAAACTGGGAGTGGCAGTGAGTTCAAGAGAGAAACCATGCCAATCTAGTCAAATTCGTGACCAAACCAAGCCTCATTCAAGTCCATTCATCTTTGATCTTTATCATCTAGAGGTCTCAAAAGGCATAGCTATTTTCCTTCTAGCTTTTCTAGTTTGATTTTGGCCCGGTTTTCCCCCGCCGAGCACCGTACTGTAGTCGAAAGTCAAGTATGCTAGCTTTCGTCGTCTAATGGGCATCGCAAGCTTATTATCTTGATCTATCAGTTCCTTAATCTCATGGGGATGCCCGGCCGTGAATGGAACTCAGATTATGTATTAGCATTGTGAGATTTTTGTCAAAAACGGTCGGTACATTGGTCTTGTTCAACAACGAGCGTCACTTTTGAATCCCGCTTGTATTTCTCAGACTTTTTAAGCTTCAACCACGTTCAGATTGATGCTTATGCTTACTCTCTTTTATGTCTGCTTTGGATGTTGCTAGTCGAATGTTAAGGTACACATGTGTTACAGGTGTGTTACAAGTAAGATCCCGTCGAGTTCTCCCCGGCTTTTCGTCTTTCCAACGCGATGCTTGTATTGTGTACGTTCTGTGCCTTGCTGGTCGTCATCTTCCAGTCCTTGGATGATTGTGGTCTGGCCTTGACCTTTCTCAATTAGATGATTCATAGACGCGCCGGGTTGAATTTCGCCGAAGACTGAGCTTGTTTTAATTTGTAGACATCCATGCCTGCTCTCTGCTTCTGGCTCACGCATTCTGGTCAGGGGGCATTTGTGTAATCTCTGTCTTATTTGCGCATCCTCGGCGACTCTCGGGTCTGACAGGTCCCGATGACCGGGGGATGTGTTGAGGCGTTTTGAAATTTATTTGGCATCACTAGTATCAAGATTTATGCTAAATCCTAGTTTAATGTTTATTATTATCCTTTATTTTATGGAGTTTACATCTTCAAACTTACTTTAACGGCCTATGTAAAAAAGACTCGGATTAACTGCACGTTTGATTTTATGCATAAAGCACGGGGTACTATCCTGAGGCATAGTAAAAAGGTCATGTTTAATTATTAAGCGATATGGCTTGGGTCTTTTTCTTTCCTAGTAATTAATTTACTGTGCTGATAATTGGTTGTTTATCTTTAGTGTTTGCGCATAATGCATGATCACTTTTACATGCCGGTGGTTTAGGGTAATAAAATTGATGAAGATTGAGTGCAAGCATTTTCATAAAGGAGAAAAAGCACTGATAATGCATCCAATTATTTTATAGTAACTAAGTCCCTGAATACGTAAATTTCTGCTTTGCAAAAATAAACAAGCCTAATGAGTTAATGACAACCCCAAAAGCAAAAGGAATTTTCATATAATCAAGGAAACCAAGTTAAAATCGGTAAGATTTGGGAGGACCTAAGCCTCAGCGCCACTTCGCCAAGATTTCGGCTGCACCTACAATACTAACATAAAAGCTCTACCATCACGTCTGCCCATTGTGAACTTTGTTTGCTCTTTCTAGCATTGTAAATTCCTTGCTGAACATTTGCATCACCTTGGCAAGGGCCTCTGTTCACTCGCTGGCCACAAGTGAGGGCGTCAACTTTTGCCTAGATCTAGGCGAGGGCTACAATGCCCTTGCTAGCCAACGGGCAAGGGTCACGGTCTTCCGAAACTAATAGATGGTGTCGTGGTCCTCGCACGGTGATCTTGTTGGCTCAATATTAGGAAGGGTGGCCACCAGGGCAATCCTAGTTATTACCCCTACCTTAAATGAAACGTCATAGTTTTGACTTACTTTCTTAATTTTATTTTTATTTCTTTCTTTAATCTATTTTCTTTTTCCTATCTATTCTTTCCTATTCCTCTACTGTTCAGCTTCTTTACTTCACCGTTTCTTCACCCTCAGGTCCGCCGGCTTGAACGCCAGAGGAGGAAGAAGAAGATACTGGGTAGGGCTCGCATCTAGTGACCCTTCGTGGAATCCCCGCCATCCGGACCGAACGGAGATTTTAGGTGGAATTGGCGATTGCCACCATATCTTTGGATGATTCTTCCCCTTTAATCCCTAAGATACACATTCGCCAACTGCATTGGTTTGGTCTCGCTGGCCCGCAGTGGTTTTGCGACCTCAAGAGCGGTGGTCGATCAAGTCCCTTCAGTTCCTATATGACACAGCCGGCATTGACGTGGACACTTTTACATTTCTTTTAATTTTTCTGAATTTTTTAAATGAAATTTTCTTTTCTTTCTTATTTTTTCCATCTTCATTTACAAGTTTTCTGAATTTATTTAAAAAAAGTATTTTCTTTCTTTTTATTTTTCCACTGGCCATAAGCGAGAATTGCGACACCCTGGCTAGGGCAAGGCTCAACCTCATTGGCACTCGGTTGTGGGCCAGTTAGAGAGAAAAAAATGTGCAAAAAATAAAAAGAAAAGGAAATAGGAGTGAACAAAAAAAGAAAAGGAAAAAACCTTCGATTTTTTTTTTTTTTTTTTCTCAAATACTAACATAAAGCCTTAGGTGGGTCTCAATCAGTTGATTTATCCTCTCAAATACTAACATAAAAGCTCTACCATCACGTCTGAGCATTGTGAACTTCGTTTGCTCTTGCTAGCATTGTAAATCCTTGCTGAACATTTGCATCACCTTGGCAAGGGCTCTATTCACTCGCTAGCCACGAGTGAGGGCATCAACTTTTGCCTAGATCTAGGCGAGGCTACAATGCCCTTGCTAGCGAACAGGCAAGGGTCACGGCCTTCCCCAAACTAGTAGATGGTGTCATGGTCCTTGCCCGGTGACCTCATTGGCTCAAGGTTAGGAAAGGTGGCCACTAAGGGCAGTTATAGTGATTACCCTTACCTTAAATGAATCGTCACAGTTTTGACTTATTTTTTTAATTTTCTTTTAATTTCTTTCTTTTATCTATTTTCTTTTCACAGTCTATTCTTTCCTATTTCTCTACTGTTCATCTTCTTTCCTTCACCGTTTCTTCACCCTCAGGTCCGCCGGCTTGAACGCCAGAGGAGGAAGAAGAAGATACTGGGTGGGGCTCGCATCTGGTAACCCTTCGTGGAATCCCCGCCATCCGGACCGAAGGGAGATTTTAGGTGGAATTGGCGATTGCCACCATATCTTTGGATGATTCTCCCCCTTTAATCGCTAAGATACACATTCGCCGACTTGATTGGCCCGCAGTGGTTTTGCGACGTCAAGAGCGGCGGCTGGTCGAGTCCCTTCGGTTCCAAATGTTTATTTCTTTAAGATCCTCATTTTTATGTCACGTTATGCTTTGGGCCCTTTTCACGGAAATTTGGGGCGAGACTATGACTATGAATATGATTGGTTAGTTGGGATCCAGTTACTCAATCCATAATCATAGTGGGAATCCAAGGTTTTTTCCTTTTCTTTTTCTGTTCACTCCTCTTTCTTTTCTTTTTCTTTTTGGTAAAGTCCTCTTTCTTTTTCTTTTCTGCTTTTTGTCCACTTTTCCTCTCTAACCGGCCCACAAGTGAGTGCCGATAAGGTTGAGCCTTGCTCAACCAGTTGTCGCAGTTCTCGCTTATGGCCAGAGGAAAAAAAAAAATTATAAATGAAGATGGAAAAAATAAGAAAGAAAACAAAATTTTATTTAAAAATTCAGAAAATTTAAAATAAATGCAAAAGTGTTCACATCAGTGCCGGCTATGTCACATAGGACGATCGACATTCATGTCGTAATTACTAACCAAAATTTGTCGAAAGAATTACATTTCCAAATAATCATAAAGGTTTAGAATTCAATTAGCCAAATTGAAAATTTAGAATTGAATTAACTTTCGTTCAATATGTTGAGAACATCTTTGGTAGTTCTCCCAAAAAATTCGCACACTTTAAACTCCACAACCAAAAGAAAGAATATGTCATATGCAAAAGAGAGCTTTGGCTTCTACCAAGTCAACCCAAGAGCCCATGCTTCGCTCCAATCAAGTAAGATCACTCTTCCCATTTAAAGTTTCAATTATTGTTTAATTGTATGATGATCGTGTTAGTTTTAGCTTTACTTGAGGGAAGTTCAATCTGAAGTTCTTGAGTCGAAGGTTCTTGAATTGAGAAATATTTCATTGATTGGGTTTTGCCGTGGGCTGTTGTAAGTCGCTTTCGTTCAGTTTTTTGTTTGGAGGTTGGTGTTGTGGCTTTGAGTGACGTAATTAGACCTCAAATGTTGTCCTCTCCAATCCTTTTTGTGAATTTGCGTCGGTCAGTTGTAGTACTTCCTCCTTATTCGAATTGAACTCTGTTATAAATTTTTTACCTAGTAAGCGAGCTGTCACCATTACCAAGTTATTTTGCTGTCACCGTTACGAGATTAATTTGCTATCCCGTTCCATAAATTACCCTATCTTGCTTGTATGTTTGAGCTGATTTTTACACGGTCAAGGATTGAACAGGTTCAAAAGGAATCGTACGGAGGAGGATGTCCGTAGGGTGATGAGATGGATAAAATAGCCAACTTGGACATGCGAAGTACAGTCTTTATTGTATTTCAATAGAGAGAGAGAGAGAGGAATTACTGAAATTGTTCATACAATAAGGCTCCGTTCCGTTCGTTTCGGAAAATATCGCGTTTTCGGAAAATATTTTTCCGAAAGTCATTTTTCAGAAAATGACTCTATTTTTCGGTGTTCGGCCAAAATCTAAAATTTGAATGGAAAATATTTTCCACCGTTTGTTAGCTCATTTAATTGTTTGGGAAAATTTATCAAAAATTGAATTTTAATATTTTTAAATGACCAAAAACTTATTTTATTTATTTATATTTTTTAAAAATGATTTTTTTAATTATTTATATTTTTAAAAATCGAAATTTTTATATTTTATATTTTATTTTTCTTTTCCTTCCTTCTTCCTCCTTCCTCCTCCTTCTTCCTCCTTCCTCCGCCGTCGTCTCCTTCCTCCTCCTTCTTCCTCCTCCTTCCGCCGCCACCTCCTTCATGCTCGACGATGGCCTACGCCCAACTTGGCCGACCAAGACCCGATGGCCAGATCCAGCGAGCTCGAGGCTCGGCCGATCTCACCCGAGCTCGCCGAATCTGGCGACAGAGCTCGAGCTCACCTGGATCGGGAGCCCGAGCTCTAACGCTAGATCCGGCGAGCCGCGAGCTCCGCCGCCTGATCCGCGACCTCATCGCATCACCCCAAACAAGCATAACCAAATCCCCAAAACAGAGCAACGAACGAACACACGAGCAAGCACATGGAGCGCTAAAAATCCCAAGGAAAGGAATCGGGGCAATCACCCGTCCACCGGAAGCCTCAAACCGCACGACGAGCGGCCTGGACGGCGGGCTCCCCGCGAGCCTCCCGGCGCCGCCACGGTGCTCCCTCTTGAGCCGGATCCTCCCGAGCGGCTTCGAACCGCTAGGGAAGTGGAGCGTCGCGGCGGCGGTGGCGCCTCGGCTGGAGCAAGCGGGCAGGAGCGGCCGGGGAGGGCGGAGAATGAGGGATGCTTCGCCCATCGTTGGCGTTGAAGGAGGAGGAGGAGATCAGAAACCCTAAACTTTTGTGAGAGAGTGCAGAAATGAGAAGTAAAAGGCAGCGCGAGAGAGAGCGCGAGAGGCCAGGAAAATGTTTTCCTCTTTTCAAAAGAGGAAAACATTTTCCTCAATGTCAAGAGAGAATTTTCCGTTAACCGGAAAATGTTTTCCTTGACCATGTATTTTCCGTCCACCTGAACACCGGAAATCCAAGAAAATATTTTCCTGGAAGTTGTTTTTCACGAAACGAACGGAGCATAAATTAAAATGTGAACTTAAATTACTCCTCAAATAAATTTGGATGTTAACTGCTGCGACCATGTTGTCTTACTAGATTCACTTGAAATGAATAGTCAGGTGAAGTGGTCGTGGATCATAGGAAGGTTCTAGGAAATGTCACTTGCATGCACACTTCAATGTAGTAATTATTACACTGGCGGCCCACGTGCAATGCATATGAATGGAAGTTGTTGCATAGAAATTTTTATGGCACGCTTAAGTAGACTACACACTCGAGATTAATAAGGTATCTAACGGGTTGGTGATATGAGAAGGATGTTGCGGACCGCAGTTGTAGAGTCGTGGCCCCGATGGTTGTGCAGCACCTTGAGCAAATTGATTGGGTTATCCGGAGGATTTGGCATTGGAGAGAGACATGAATTTTATCAAAATTACTCCTCTCCGACCCAAGAAAAAAATTACTCCTCGAATAAAATTTGGATGTGAACTGCAATAATGTTGTCTAGAAGATTTGCTTGAAGTGAATGGTGAAATAATTTTGGCCTCTATGTTTTTTTTTTTTACGGTAAAACAACAACATATATTAATGAGAGTACTCCATACAACCAGCTGCAATAGCATCCGCACATAACAGGTTCAAGAGAGGAAGGGGCGGATGAAGAGTGGAGATACTAGTCGTAGGATTTCTATTATGGGCCTTCCAGGTTCAGTCAGCGACCGTATTAGCCTCCCTAGGGCAAAACCCTAGCGAAAGATTGGGGAAAAGAGTGAACAGAAAGGCTGCCTCTGAGAAGAGAGCACGATCCGGCCATGGCAGCTGTGTTCTTCGATTCAATGCTTCCACCAGGGAGATATTATCAGATTCGACGAGGAGTGATGCATTTTGGAGCCCCTAATCAAGAAGATGCCGAAGCGTCAAGGATAGGGCTTGAATCTTGACTTGCAGAGCGGAGGACGCTGTGACCCTTGCTGAGAAAATATCGGTAAGTCCACCCTAGTAATCCCTGCAAATGCTAGCTATACTGCCTTGATTACTGCCCTGGTGATAAGATCTGTCAACGTTAATCTTCAGTGTGCTAGGATCTAGGGGACGCCAGAGATGTCCCTTGTGTTTGACTAAGGGATTCTGATGTGCACTAGAGGGCGAAGATAATCGATCTACCTGGGTATGAGTTAGAGCTGCTTCTGCGACTTGGGTCGGATTAGGAAAGTTACCACGGAAGAAATTTTGGCCTCTATGTTAAAAAGCTCAAAAGCGCGTGGAACCTCCCAAAATTTGCGACTTGTCTCTCAGTCTCTTGTTACTGGTGATGATTACAGGTGCAATGCACATGCGGCGTGCGAAAGACGTAGAAAAATTTTGTCGCACGCGTAAAGTGATTCCACTCACGATCAATTCAGTAGTTAATACTAATAGGATGAAGAGGACGTTGTGGACCCCGATCGAGGAGCTGTGGGCCCGATATTTGAAAAGAATATTGAGTAAATTGATTGGGCTCTTCAAGCAAAAAAAATAAAATTGATTGGGTTCTTACAGACCCCAAAAAAAAAATTGATTGGCTTCTGTAGAGGGATTGCCATTGAGAGAGAGAGAGAGAGAGAGAGAGAGAGAGAGAGGGAGAGAATTACTGGAATTACTCCCACAATAAATAAGATCCTGCCATTAAGAGTCTTACCATTTTTGGAGTTGTGGAGCGTTGGGCTTTTATTGTTATTCTCTCTATACTTGCTCTTTGTGCATTTCTTGGCAAAAAGAAAGAATGGAAAAAGGGCAAAACGGCTTTCCTTAATGAGAAGAAATGAGCTGATGCGATTCCTACTCTTATGTACACAAACACTAATCTGTCCACTGAAAATGGATCATGACCCAAAATACTAAAGCCATAGAGGTGATCACATTTTACTTCATTCTAGCAAGTCATACCCACACTGCACTCATCATCACGGCCAATATTAATTCTGCATATTTTCAGTATAGTCCCAAACTTTCTTCCCTATTTATCCACAAGACAGGACAAAACAATACCACACCACGAAGCCATCGACATTACAGGGAGAAAATTCAACGCGCCGAAAGCTGGCTCACTTGTCCGAATGACTGCATTACTCTATGCTGAAGTCTCCATGCGGCTGATACAGTCAGTATACTGGTTCCAAGGGGCATTTTGGGAATTGTGCATGTACACATTATAAGCTATTAAAGGATACAAAAAAAGGTACTTCTATGATGCGGTACAAAGCCAACAAACGCCACATCCTTCTTTCTTTGTTCTTTAACTTTATTTATGCACTCTCTGATTGTTCACCACTTTGACATCATGCCTTTCCCTCCACTTCATATCTTGTTTATCTTTCATAATCTTCCATTTAACGCATTTTCTCTAATTAGAAATGTTACGTCGCTGCGATGATGTTTAGGAGATTTACTTGAAGAGTATATGAGAAGTGGTGGCTGTGGATCATAGGAAGGTTCTGGGAAATGTTACTTGCATGCATGCCTCATTGTAGAAGGAGGATTTATATTGGCCTCCATGTTATAAAGCTCTAAAGCGCGTGGGACCTCCCAAAATTAGCAACTTGTCTCAGAGAACAAGTAGCCGCTCATTTTCTTCTTTCTTCCTGCACGTTCACACGGCCTTTTGACAAAGAAGACAAAAGGCGAGTATGGAATGCATTTAATGCAAATGGGCCGCTGTCCTCTAATAAATCTTCAATACTTCTCTGTGAGGGATTGTTCCAGCTTGAGTGAACTCCCCCACTAAATTTTGCAATTAACATTGTTGATGAAGCTGGATTTATCATTTATGATAGTTACAAGATTACCTGATTCTCTTGGTAGACTAACACATTTGGAAACAAAAATCTCATTCACACCGAATTGCGGAACTTCCAAACTCTATCAATGGATTACAGAGACTTTCATCTTTCCATGTAAGCCCCAATGTGATTGAGGAATGCCCAAACTCCATGGTAAACTTAGAATCGTTATGAGTATTCAAGTTGGTATGCGGGTGTCATTTTGCAGCACAATGGGAGTTACCAAGCATTATTGGAAGGTTGAGGAATTTAGAAGAGTTATACGTGGATTAATATGGCTCTTTGTTAAATCGATAATGTCCACGATTCACTGTTGCTTGATTTTGTCATAACGTGTTTTTTTTTCAAATGTTTAGGATTCCATATTATTCACGGTCAAATGCATTTCAACTATGAAAGCTCACCTAACGTTTCATTATACCTCTAAATTTGGATCATGTTTTTTTTTTACCCTACATCTAATGTTTCACTATAAGTCAGTCGTATTGATAATTATAAAAATGTAATTTCCATATGAGTACTCATTTGGTCATTATATGAGAAGTGGTGGTGGTGGGTGGTGGCGCAGCATCATCGGAAGGTTATACGAAATGGTACGTTGCATTGGCCGCTGGCGCGCACTAGTCTTGCGACGTCAAGAATGGCGGCTAACCGAGGCCCATTGGTTCCAAATGTTTATTTCTTTAAGACCCTCATTTTCAAGTCATATTATGCTTTGGGCCCTTTTGGCGAAAATTTGGGGCGAGATTATGAATATGATTGGTTCATTGGGATCCAGTTACTCTATCCATTATCATCGCAGGGAATCCAAGTTTTTCTTTTCTATTCTTTTCTGTTTTCTCTTCTCTTTCTTTTATTTATTTTTATTCATTTTTCCTCTTTCACTGGCCCACGAGCGGGTGCTGACGTGAGCGTCGCAGTTCTCGCCTATGGTCAATGGAAACAAAAGAAAGAAAAGAAAAATTTATAAATTTAGAAAACTTATATATGAAATGAAGATGGAGAGAAAAGAAAGAAAAGAAAGAAAAGAAAAACTTATAAAAAAGTTTGGAAAAATTTAATAAAATAAAAGAGCGTCAACATTATTATTAGTCATGTCACGCAAAACGATGGGCATCTACATTAACAATTACTAATCAATATTTATCAAAATAATTACACTAACAAGTCGTAAAGCAAGTCTTCAGGCTCTCTTTTCTTTTTCCTTTTGCACCTCATCACCCACCGACTTGCGCATCCACATTCGATTACTCCTATCCTCTTCTCCCTTTTTTGTTCTTTTCATCCCCACTTTCTACCAACCGAAAGTTATCCTCGTGCCATACAGACCGAGTAAGAGAAACGTCACTTGGCAGGGAGCCGGGGAAAAGGATGCATAGAAGCACACTCGTATCGGTTGAGACCAACAAAAATCACAGCACAAACACTCGGACGACGATAATATCATCCTCGTGACTAAAAGAAGGCATTTCACGTGAATGGTATTAGGGTGTGGTTCATATCCGGAGGAAAGTAGCGCGCTAAAATTCGGATGAAAAGTCAATATTTACGCCCACAACTCGTTACCTGAAAACCAAGACACGCAGCTCGGTCAAACACAAACCAAGACTCTCTCTCTTTCCTTTTTCCTTATAATCCTCGCTTCCCACTAACTCGCCCATCCACGCTCGACTACTCCTGTCCTCTTCTCCCTCTTTTGTTCTTTTCATCCCCCACTTTTCTTTCACCAGCCAAACGTTCTCCTGGTGCAATGCCAGAACGTACAGAGGAAGGAAGAGAAACACCGCTTGGTATTGCTTGAGAATAATAAAAATATTCCCAGCACAACACTCCAACAACGATAATATCATCCCTGAGGCTTAAAAAAGGGACATTTGTGTACCTGAAAGGTGTTCAGACGTGGTTCATGCTTCCCATTGACAGGAAGACATTTTGGCCTTTAGGGGTTTTTTGTTTCATCTATATATGTAAGCTTTTTCTCTTGTAATTGATAGTTGTAACAGAGAGATGAGAGGTGTTTATTATAATGAATTATCATCTGGATGGAAACCCAGTTTAATGATAAATCAAATAAAGCCTTATGTCTCGATTTCTCTGTTCTGCATTTACTATTTATTTCATTATATTTGTACGCCAAAACTTAACAGATTTGAGTAGCTAGATGGAATCCTTAATTGGATGTAATCCTAGCTTTAAGTTTTGACTAGTTGTTGCTAATGTCAGTACGGGTCCCACAGAGAGTGTGGCGTGACGGGTAATTTTCCGGGAAAATCAAGTCCTCGTAATTTTTCTGGAAAATCCGTCAGCTTCCGATTTTTAAAGTTTTCGGTTTCATGCGATTTCGCGCCTATCGAACATGCAACGAGCAAAAAACCAGCGTGTTCGGTTTGCCCAGTAACACTCAATCTACTACCACTGCAAAAAGAAAACATAAAACAAAAACAAGGCCTTGGTCTAATCGGAAAATGACAATGCTTTATAGGCCTTTTGGATCAGACTGGATCGAATTACGAATTCCTAGAGGAGCACGAACCGGCAAATGATTGGCCTCGTAGAGATTTTTCAAAGGTAGACTAAATAATTAAAAATCCAACACCTAAATTAGATTTACTTATTTGCTAGTTTTAAACAAAATTGAGTTTTATGATTGCATTTAGTACAAAATCCACTTTATCTGGTAAGTATGGGAGGAGTTAATTGATTCGTTCAAACAAAAAAAAAGTTACCGGTAATCAAATCTTGCAAAATATATTGAGTCGTGTTGCACTTAACTCTGATAACATTCTACATTTAAAAAAAATATATATATGCATCCTTTCTATTAAATTTTAGGGTCAAGTTTTTCATTCTCACATGTACGGATCTTTTTATTTTATCACATTTTGATTATACATTGCATTTTCATGAATATCTCCTTTTTTTTTTTTTTTTTTTGCTTTGTGGATTAATCCATCACGTTGTTATTACTTGATACCATTGTTACCAAAAGTCGGGATTAAAAGTCGGACTCAAATGTGCTAGAAATCTCGCACACCCTCAACTGGATTTCCGTCTCCTTTGCTGACTGTACAATTGGCAATTCGAATTTGATTACAAGCAAAGCATCGTAACATCATAGATCTATGTGCATAACGTTTCTATACTTAGTTACGACTCCACACCGTGAAATTGTACTGGTTAATAGGTGTACCACAAAAGTGTAAACATGTTTGATGCACCCAAGAAGTCCAAGAAGATTCTGAATTTTGTCACGATGGTATTGAGTGAAATTGTACTGGTTAATAGGTGTACCGCAGAACAGTAAACATGTTTAATACACACAAGAAGTCCAAGAAGATTCTGAATTTTGTCATGATGGTATTGATTTTGCCTATTTTGCAAAATGTTCTAGAGGCGGGGCCCCCAAACATGTCTAATATGCACAAGGAGTCCAAGAAGATTAGGCCCAATGACATTCTTCTACGATGGACGTGTTCACTCATATAAGTGGACTTTTGGGCTTGTCTGTTGCATTGACAGGCTTTACTTATTGGGTTAATACTCGAAAAATCTCAACCTGATATATTTGTGACAAATTTACCCCAAACTATTTTTTTTGACCACCAAAAACCCCAAACTCCCAAAACTGGTATACCTTTGACAAATTTACCAAAAACTGGTACACTTGTGACAAATTTATCATATATTATTTTTCGTTAATTTTTATTCTCAAATTATTAAGTTAAATGACACGTGACAGTCAACCGGTATACCAATTTAGGATTTTATGCTCCGTTTGTCACAGTTTACAATTTTTATGATTTTTTGTGGTATTAATCCAATTTAGCATAGGGTATATTTGTCACAAATTTACCAGTTTAGGATTTTTTGCAATCGAATAAATTAATTTGGGGTAAATGTCATAAATGTACAAGTTTATGATTTTTTTTTATGGTCATCGGGGTAAATTTGTCATAAGTTTACCAGTTTGAGGTTTTTCATGGTCAAAAAAATAGTTTTGGGTAAATTTGTCACAAGTATACCAGTTTTGAGTTTTTCAGGGTATTAACCCTTACTTATTTTATGTTGCTTCTAGGTTACTATTTAAAATTTTTACCTTTTGTGAATATTCGTAAAGACGTGGTATTTTTATTTTTTAATTGAATATTTTCCATATAGGACAATTTAAAAAAATAGGCTCTCCTTTTAAGTTTCTTTAAACTACATCCTTAACCTTCTTACTAGAGGAACTTGATATTTAAATTATAGAGGTCTCTTTGATCTCTTCGTTAGCAAGAGGAAAATATCAAATTCACCTCAAAAAAATCCTGAAAATGGAGCCACACCTCCATATTTTATTGATTACCTTAACGAGATGAATTAGGTGAATGATTTTTAGTGTTCTTCTTTTACCATTGATTTTGCTACCATTTTCTATCATGATAAATGCTATCATGCAAATCATCCCCTCTATGAGCAGAGTAATCTAGTAAAGACCAGCTATAGAACCCGCTGTACCCAGATGTGTGCATTAGAATTAAGGATACCAAAAAGCGTGGTGCATAAGTTCGATTAATTGGAATAGAAATCATCGGCTAATTCAAGAAGTCACAATCTTTTGATACACTATGACTTGACTTGCATTGTTGAGATAAATAAGAAGATCCACGACTAGTAGCCTAGACGTCAAATCCATAAGTCTGTCTAGAAGCAAGCAGCGTTTGATCCATAGCCACAAAATTCAAGCCCTCAGTCATCCAATAGTAGCTGATTAATCCAGTCATAATCAGTATCTGCAGAGCAATACAAATAACATTAGGATGGGACCATACATCAAACACTATGTTTGCTTATTGCTTTTGAAACCACAGAGGAAATCATTGAATGTCACACTACTAATGAGGCCATCACTATGCCTTTTATAGGTTTTCCAAGAAATTAGTATGCATTTGCCATGAAAATTACACTTCAGATAATTCATATTAATGAGATAATACAACTACTACTGAGAGATGATCATAAGGAGTATCTTAGAGAGCACATATATAACTCTCGGAAAGTTGACCCAATCAAACCCCTAATAAGAGTTTACCAGTGTGACAAAATTGAGTCATGTATCATACTTGAGATGCCAAATGATTTAGCCTCTCTATTGAGCCAGCTTCACATTTACGTGTTTAGTCCCCAAATGGGGCTGATTATAGCAGATATGAAAAACATATCCATCTTTTAAACTCGTTAAATGGGTTCCAAATGCTAATTTGACCATTTTGGAGTTGTGGGGTATTGAGTTTTTATTAGCACTCTCTCTATGGTTGCTCTTTGTCCTTTTCTTGGTAGAAAAAAGGACAAAACTGTTTTCCTTAAGGAGAAGAATTGAGCTGATGCAATTCCTACTCTTCATTACACAAACATGGGCAGAAGTACACTACAAGTGCCATAACTTAAGACGCCGACACTTAAGTGCCATAACTTCAAAACAGCACACTTAAGCCGCCACTTTTTTTCGAGTGGGACACTTAGTGCCACCTCCGGCGACCCTGCCGGAAATCCTACGTGCAATATTTTATTATTTTTTTTTGCCTACGTGGCTCACGGAGCTCCAAATCAAGATAAAATTAAAAAAAATTAAAAATTAAAATTTTTAATTTTAAAAAATTTTAAAACTTTTTTAAAAAAAGAAAATTTTAAAAATTTTAATTTTAAAAATTAAAAAAATTTAAAAAATAAGAAAATTTTAAAAATTTTAATTTTAAAAATTTTAAAAATTTTAATTTTAAAAAATTAAAAAATTTTAAAAATAAGAAAATTTTAAAAAATTTAAAAAAAAAAATTTAAAAAACGAAAATTTTAAAAATTTTAATTTTAAAAAATTAAAAAAATTAAAAAAAAAAGAAAATTTTAAAAATTTTAAAATTTTTAAAAAAATTAAAAATTTTTTTAAAAATTAAAAAAATTTAAGAAAATAATAAATTTTAAAAATTTTAATTTTAAAAAATTTAAAAAATTTAAAAATAATAATAAGAAAATTTAAAAAAATTAAAAAATTAAAAAAAAAAGGGGGGAGGCGGCGGCGGCGGAGGTGGCGGTGGTGAGGGAGCCGGCGGTGGCGGCAAGGGAGCCGCCCGTTCGGCCTCCCACTCCCCACTTTTTTATAATTTTTTTAATTTTAATTTTTTAAAAATTTTCTTAATTTTTAAAAATTTTAAAATTTTCTTAAATTAAAAAAAATTAAAATTTTCTTAATTTAAAAAAATAAATTTTCTTAATTTTTTTAAATTTTTTTAAAATTTTCTTAATTTTTTAAAATTTTCTTAATTTTTTAAAATTTTTAAAATTTTTTTAATTTTTTTAATTTTTCTTATTTTTTAAAATTTTAAAAATTTTAACATTTTTAAAATTTTTCTTAATTTTTAAAATTTTTAAAATTTTCTTAATTTTTAAAATTTTTCTTAATTTTTTAAAAAAAATTTAAATTTTTCTTATTTTTTTTTAAATTTTTGAATATTTTAAATCTAATTTAATTAATTTATATACTATTATTTACACGTAGACGTGAAACGGCGTCGTTTTTGCATTTTCTCCGCCACGTCGGCGTGCAAAACGACGCCGTTTGGGACCGAGCTCGCCGGAAAGTCGCCACGTCGCCTATTTGGCCGGATTTTCGCACGGAGTGGCACTTAAGTGTCCCATTTTACTCCGATGATGGCACTTAAGTGTACCATTTTAAAGTTAAGACTTAAGTGTCTTAGGTGTCTTGAGATTAGACTCCAGGTGTCCCACACTCCACAAACATGAATCTGTCCGATGAAAAATGGGATATGAAATGGGATCATAACCCTAGAACCAAGCCGAAGATATGATGACAATTTACTTTTGTTCCAGCAAGTTATATTCACACCACATATATAATCACGGCGAAAATTCATTAAGTATATTTTTAGTGTGGATGTCCCAATCTTTGTAGAAATATTATGCCGCGAAGAAATTGACATTGGAGGGAGAAATTTCAACATACTTAAAGATGGGAAGCCTGATGTTGACCCGTACGGTTGTCCTAATGGCTGTACATTTGTATCTGCTGAAGGCTCTATTTGGCTCAATGTGGCATTTTGGGGATTGAGACTCTTGCGATCGTATTGGCAACGGAGCAGCAGTAATGCCTTGATTTCCTGGAGAGAGATTAAAAATAAATTATTATCCCATTGATGAAGCCCATAATAGACAAGCCAAGAAAGGCAAGTTTCCTAGGTGTGGGATCAACATGGAGTCCATAAGTTCCTAATGTTGTGATTTATACAGACAGTTCAGCTAAATAGATTTAGGTCCCAAAACCCACCTGAAGAACCAATAATTAGGGCATTGCAATCACATACTTCGTGAGAAACGAGAATAAACAACAATGCTCCTCCCTCATAAAATATTTCATCATATTCTTAATTGACTGTATGCTATTTATGGAACAGTTGATTTTAATCACCTCCAAACCTATATCATTGGAAGCCAGTATATTTCCCTCCCAAAGATGTACGCTACTGTGAAAGGTTTTAGTTGCAACATATCACTTTGATGATCTAAAATCACAAAAAAAAAAGTGGCTACATCTCAGCTAGTGTTTAATTATAGGCAACTTTTTCTTTTCCTCGTAGTCAATTAGAGCACATACCTTCCACTGTGGATGCTGAAGTTCTCGGAGGTACTTTCAAACCAACATCACTGCCCAATCTCGCTGGAGGCGTATTGTTATGAGCTGGATGGCGGCATTGTTGATCTCCTAGAACTTCACACGGAAAAGAACACGAGATCTTCTCTGACATGGAACTTGAAGAAGCCTCAGCTTCGTATGGTGTGACATCATTCCAATTCTCATAGGCCTTTTTCACCAATTTATCTGCACAGACCTGGAAGACTTGAAAATTACTACTTCCTCAACCAGTCGCTTTATCAGGGTTATCTTACACACTAGGTGACTCAAATAATTCATGCTGCACTCATATGGATATCAAAGGCACTAAGAAAATGTGTCTTATATGTTCCCTTTTTTTCTCAGACAGATCAAACAAGGTAGGAAGATGCAAAGTTGGTGGTCAAAATACCAATAAGGAAAATCATGGACATCAAGTTCACAGAATTTGATGAAAGCAACAAAAAGCATCTCGACTTGAAAGTACCATAACATGGTGAATGAGTCAAAAACTTAGAACTCTGTATGAGCATACAGTGCTCCTAAGCTGCTAACTGCACTCCTCATGTTGCGGACGGTGGCTGTGGCCCCACAGAAGGTGCTTCTGGTGATGTCTTCTCAAGGGGTGAGAGTAAAAGAAGAGGACAGCCTTTGGAGGAGTTTGAATTGGATGTGGATGGAGATTCATTGGTCTTGGTGCTGATGGGGATTGATGAGGCAAGGTTCTCTTTTTATCAGTTCCACTGTTGCATCGTTTGGAGGTAAACAGTGAGGAGGATGTCTCCTTTTGGGTGCTTAACAATATCAAGGCTGTTGGCCAGATCCTTGGAGTCTCCTTGCGAGCGTTCCAAGATACAGCCATGAGTCTTTTCGAGGAGCTTGAGAATGGAAATGATGGCCCTGAGCATTTTAAGTCCTTGAAAAAAATCAACGAATTGAAACGCCTTCAGTGTTCCACCAATAATGATAAAACTCCCGACAGAAGAAGGAGGTTGTGAGTGGTAGCAGTGGAAAGGACTCTTCATTGTTTATATAAAGGTCAATATTAGGTCTTGGACTGTCAGGGGGCTGAATGATGGAGACAAGAGAATGGTGATAAATTTTTTTAGTGGAGACGGGACATAGTGTCATTAGGAGACTAAAATGGATGATTGTCAGCTGGATGTTGCCAGGAAAACTCTATTCTGAGACTTCAGTATAATGGAAAGTTATATGTGCATGTAAATGCTTTAAACGACATTGTAGATGATTTTTATCGTAAATGAGCTCTTTTGGTGCTAAGCTTTTCTCTACATGGCTTTGCCCCCCTTTTGTGCCCATTTTCTTTTACCTATAAAAAAGAAAATTAGAAAATTAACATCAGAGAAACTATATTTTGTGTTTGTTTTTGCTTTTCCCCTGGCATTTGCAAAGCTGATTAAAACAGCTTAGCATCAGAGACACCCCATTAGGAACTGGAAATTGCAATCATCAACAGAAAATAATCACTAATTCAACATAAATGAATGCACTGAATTTTTAGGAACAGCTATCTGATTAACTATCATGCCTACGCTATATTGACAATGTAGATAAAATTTTTTACTGATAATCTGAGGTCAGGGGGTGTCCCTTGCAGATTGCATGGCAAATACCAGAAGAGGTAAAATTTCCCAGTTACCTTCTGCTCGGGAGAAAATATGTCAGCAGCATAATACATCCCGCCCGCAGTTAGGCCTCTGACTTGACCAACGCTGTTGAATATAACACCGTGATCATTTCCATTATCTTGATAGTACACATAGAGTTTCCCATTCGGAGTGCAAGTTTTTGCATGATCTAGGAGGGCTTTCCACTTCTTCTCTGTCATGCCAAGGATCTGCAATGAACAAACAGGTCATTACTCTTCTTGGTTTAGGGAGTTCAATCCAAATTGAGAACCATCTGCAAAATCTCACGTTTCTCAGTTTCTCAGAGTCCATGGAGAGTCGTCGTAAAAACTCTTCCACCTTACATATTCCTGTATCAACCAGCCTCTTGTGAAATGATCCATCCTTCGCGATACTTTCCAATCTCCAGACGTCATCGTCAGATGCCGGTGGATAGTGTTTCTTGTATGCTGTAAAGTGAGTAGAGGATGAAATTGCAGTAATGCCAAGATCAATAGGCCAAACAAAACTTCTTGTGCAACTAAAAAATCTCTAAGCTATTAGGTGAAGTTTTGAGACAGATTAGCTAAGGAAGCCCTTATTCTAGCTTCACTCAGTTTAGTGAGATTTTCCCATCTTTGGCAATCTTCTTCAACCACCAGACTTCATCATCCGATACAGGCGGTACGCGGATGATGTTTTTTATCCTGCAAAATGAAGAGAACAAAGTCAGTAAGGTCTCAGTCGCTATTAGATTAATGAGTAGCAGCAAACATCGATAGGCGTGCAAACCTCTTCTCTATGACCTTGACAGCTCGTAATAGAGTATGGGCAGGATAATCTTTGGGCGGTACAATAATGACGATTATTCCCTTTACTACAAGACTAAACTTTCAATATACAAAACGCCCACGGGCATCCGACGATGCCACATTTTACATGGTACCATTTCTAACTCGAAATGGTACAAAATATTATCCGCTTGAATAGTGGTGGGATGCGTCCGGTGGCTGGCGACCGGCAATCGGCGGCGGCCGGTAGCTGACGACCTTGCCAGAGTCGCAGTAGCAGGGGAGGACGAGGCCGTCCTTCTAGAGGGCGAGCTTGGCGGCCCTGATGTTGCCCTCGCAGAGCATCAGGAGCTCAGACGGGCACCAGGCGTGGTATGACCCGCCGTCGCCCCCCTACACTTTCTTTGCGAGCGGCTGGCCGGCAGCTGGCAGGAAGAGGAGCCAAGCAAGCGAGGCTACAGAACGGAGTCGACAAGAGCGGGTGGGAGGTTTCCGTTCCGTTACCTGAATCGTAGCGGATGACGACGGTGACGAAGATATGACGTCACTTAGAGAGAGAGAGAGACGGCAACTTTTGCCCGAGGGAGGGAGGGTGAGTCCCGGTATGCCAAGGACCCACCCAACTACGTCCCCTCTTTCTCGCAGAGAGTGAGGGGTGCATGATAAATTAAAATTTCTCTTCATAAATGATTTTTATATTTCAGATTTATTTTTGGAATAAAAATTCGTTTGATAAAATTATTTTATTTTTCTATTTCTAAAATAGATTTTTGTTTTAGAAATAGATTTAGATAAGAAATCAGAAGTAAAAATATTTTACTTTTCTATTTCTATAATAAAAATGAGAAATAAAAGTTCTTCTTATCGTTCATTGACCGATCGTCCATACGTCACCGCCGACCACCATCCGCCGGTTATCGCCTCCCGGTTGCCGGCCGCCACAACCGCCATTTGTTGGTTGCCCGGCCACCACCGTCCTCTAGTTGCCGGTTGTTGGCCATCGCCTCGCCGCCATGTTCGCCAACCACCGATTGCCGCCGCCGTCACTGCTGCCACCATTCGTCGGTTACCGCTAGCCACCGCCGCCGATTCTGGTCACTAGTTGTCGGCACGGCCGCAATTAGCAGCCATTCGCGCCACCGTCGGAGAAATTTTGTGTCATTATCAAAACGAATTTCTATTTTTATAATAAAAATTTTGTGTCGTTATTAAACGGGTATTTTTACTTTAAAATTCTTCTAGAAATAGAAATAGAAAAATCTACTTTTCTATAAATCAATTTCTAGCCAAAATGGTTATTATTAGCACCCTAAAACTAATTCGATTTGTCTTATTTAGATTTGTAACCTGTTTTATTCTTATCCTTTTCTTTCTCTTTTTTTTTTTTTAATTTTTTAATTTATTTTTCTTTTTCCTTTTAAAATTTCAAGTTTATTTCTGATGCGGTGCTTGCTATTAAGAATGTAATAAAAAAAAAACTACTTTGGTCTTTTTATTAGACATATTGAACGGAGTTATTATAGGGACTTTCCCATGTCAATTTAACAAGTTTTATGATTTCACCATAAAAATGCGATACTGCAAAAGTTATTATACATACCCAGTGTCCTACGTTCCCTAACGGGAAAGGCATCTGTTTTTGCTTCTCGGATCCGTGTATTCTCACCATCACGCGATGCCACTTTGAGCCCTATCCTGAAACTTTTGCTTCGATTCCAGCTGGAATTGTCAGTAAACATCAAGTCTCCCAGCTCCCCAACACCTGCCTTTAGCTTTACTTGGAGATTTCCTGTCAAAAGCGGCCTCTTTCCTTCTCGCTCTTTAACCACGTAGCTATCAAACTCTTCTGGAGCCCAATTTTCCTCATCGTCTTTGTTGAAGTCACCTTCAAGCACAACGACGTTCAACTTGATGGAGGCTTCTGGCCCTGATGTAACAACATGCCTTGTATTCGCATCAATCAAGGCAATGGAAATGCGAGCACCCCCTCTCCTTCTAGTTTCTTTTCAGTAAATAGAGGAAGTGACAGTTTGTTTTGAAGTTGAAGCCGTAAGTTTCTCGCGTCATTCTTCGCTGTAGATCTACCATTAACCCTGCATTCTCTCGAGAGAACAACTATTAGAAATAGGAACGGGTACAGAAGCGGGAAATTGGAAAAGTAACTATAAAGAGAGCCAAGCTACTAACAATGAATGTGCATTCGTACCTTGCAAGGTGGGGAGAGCGAATGTTTGCAAGCTCCACTGCTTCCGCCTGGCAAATAACGCCAACTGCAGAATTGCCGAAGTTGGAGACCTCAAAAAAAAAAAAAAAAAAATTGAGGCAGAAGGGATATGTCCGAGACAAAGTGCAAATTCAATAAATTTGTTTATCTTACCAGTTTCTGAACAGCATTCTCCATTGAGTCCATTCGTTGCAGTACATCTTGGAGATCATTCCTGATGTGACAACACCATGAAAATTGACACCGTGAACAATGGCTGTCATGTGGATTTATTTGTAATAAATAGGAAAGGCGAGCTTCTCAATGGCTCGTTCTCTGTGATTCTTAGAGCTGCAGATGAAACTGATCGGACCGATTTCGAGTGCACCCCATGAGGATCCCCGATTACAGTATAAAAAGATGGATACCAGTCTACCAGACTCATCAAATGCATTCCTTTAATGTAACGCAACATAGAAAAGTCAACGCAAATCTGGAATACAGTTTTATCCAGTACATTGATAACAGAAGCAAGTAAAGTTTAATTAGCAGCCATCTCCAAATGCAACGTCCTTTCAGTGATTTAAAAAATAATGTATGTGCAGGTATTACACTTTGCTGAACAGAATCATGGACCGATGGCTTATGATACTCCATGATAATTCTACTTGACAAGACAATACACATGGAAATTCTCCTAGAAGAATCAGTTGATGCAGATGAGCTATAGCTAACAAACCAAATAAAATTTATTCACCTTCGACCGTATTTGGCCAAGTCAGATTTAGCACGCTCCAGCTCTTCCCTGACCTGTTCAGCAAAGAGCAATGTCAAAGAATTACATTGCAATCTGCCACGTCTTCATCTCATACAAGTTTCACATCACTGGTATCTTCATTGTTCTCCTTCGACATGCAAGTTGTCTTTTTTTTTTTTTGGTAAAGATCGACATGCAAGTTGTCATTGACCACATTTTCCAAGATTCGAGGAAAAAATTATGTCCAAGCCACTTCATTGAAAATCTGGATCTTTTTGTGATCCATGCTGTCCGAAACAACATGAAAAGCCTAAATCACGTTCTTAGTGGAATTGCTTCACTGGAAAAGCCTAGAACAGTCAGCAGGTCATTTTTACCACTCAAACGATAATTTTCTACACATCTCGCAGCAATATCTCATGCGGATTTCTATCCGGAAACTGACTGGAAGGTCAGAAATGCATCCAACCGCTCCTAGTTGAAGAGATCAGCAATTGAAGTACAATAAAGACTGCATTTTGTATGTCCAAGTTGGCTACTTTACTCATCTTACCACTCTCCGGACATCTTCCTCTGTCAACCAGCTCCTCGGCACAAGATTTCTCCCGGACCAACGCCATGTTTGACTGCGTGAAGATCAGGTCAGCACAAAAGTACAATCAAGATGGTACAATTTGGCAAACAGGACAGCAAAGTAACCCAGTAACAATAACAGCTCACTGGCTATGTAAAAGTTTCCAAGAAAGTTTAATTCGAATCAGGAGGAAATAATGCGATTGGCCCAGGCCGAAATTGCAAAACAGAGCCGAGATGGCAACATTGGAGGTCTTTATGCTTTGCATCTAATCCACAGCACGATCCCAGGAACAAAAAACAGAACGAAAGCGATTTAAAACAGAACGAAAGCGATTTAGAACTGTCACGAGGCAAAAGCTAATCAATGTTATGCTTCCTTTGCCATATATTCTCGTTCGGAAAAATTACAAAAAAAGTCCTAAAACCTTACATCAATTCAGTCTTAAATTATTTTTTTATCAATTAAGTCCTAAATCTTTTATAATTATATCAAATCAGTTCATTCGATCAAAATTGATTTGTCGACGCCGACATGACCATTGGCTGCATTGACGATCTTTTTTAATAATATTTTATTTTTTAAAATATTTTATTAATATTTTATCTTTTTTTCCTTGTTTCTCTCTTCTTCTATTTTCTCCCTCTTCCTTCTTCCTCCCTCCCCCTCCTCCCTCCTTCTCCCTTTGACTCCGGTGATCGGCTAGCCTGGCTGGTTGCCGGACTGAGGCGGCCAGGCTAGCTCTCCTCGCAAGATCCGCAAGGAGGGCCTTGCCAGACGCGACGGAGAGGCCACCCTTGCCAGATCTAATGAGGGCTCGCCCGACCGCCTCAGTCCGGAGACGGTGATTGGCCAGCCCTTCCCTCTGGCCGGTCGCCGGAGCCATAGGAAGAAGGAGGGAGGAGAAGAGAGGAGAAGGAAGGAGGGAGAGGGGGAAAAAAAGGAGAAAAAGGATAAAAATGAAAAAGGGTCCCTCAAATAAAGCTAAAACGGACACGATCATCAACTAATCGATCAAGCACCGAAATGCTGAGAGGGAAGAGTGAACTTTACTTCATTCGAGCGCTGTGTGGCCTCTTGAGTAGATTTGCTTGACCTGAAAGAGTGGAAGCCAAAGCTCTCTTTTGCGTCGACATGATTTTTTTTGCTTTTGTGGAGCTCATCAAGAACTTGGAAGGATTTGGCTGCTGATCAAACGGGAACAAGTGTAGCACAGAAAGAAATGAAGGAGACGATGAACAGTTTATATAAGAACTCAAGCCCAAATTCAAAGTAATGAGTTTGAAGTCATCGGGGTGCGTTTTATAATGTCGTCTCCGGAGTAGGCACATCAAAGTGCAGTACATTTCCGGGAAAGGGTGCCGGTTTTAGAATTACCCTTTTTTTTTTCCTTAGATTCCAGCAATTTGCCCCCTCAACCTTATGAAGCTGCCCGTGCAATTTCTTTTTGACCCGATCTTTGATCCGATCGCTCATGTGCTCCAATATCTTGAGCAAGTGAAAAAAATTCAATTAAAGGATAAATATACTGAAAATTTTAAAACTTGTTGCAATAGTTAAATTGAGTCTTAAAACTTTAAAAAATAATTTGATCTATTCTTAAAATTTATCAAATTTATGCAATCAAGTTCTTTTATTAACTCCGTTCAACTTAATAAACGAAAAATGCTAACAATTTTTAAGATTTGATTAGATTTTTTTGAAAATTTTAGAATTTAATTGCACTTTTATGACAAGTTTTATCACTTCCAACACATTATCCCTTTAATTGATTACTGCTAATTACACGCGACTACTACACATAAATTGTAACAACAATCAAATGTGTGTTATAGTTATCTATTGAGAAAATATGTACGCATTCGAGGAATGATGGAGGCAAATTAATATGGCTCTCCTTCCGATTGATGATGCCAAAACGATTTATTGATGAACATTGGATTTGATTGCCGGCTTGAGAATTTTTCCTTTTTCTTGTCTCTTCTCTAACTTTGCTAGATTGTCCCCTCAACCTTATGAGCTATGAAGCTGTATGTACTTCTTTTTTATTTTTTATTGTTTCTGCTTTTGCCTATTAAATGACTGAGCTATTTTTGCAAACAACATACCAAGGTAAATCTTCTCTACCTGATCTTTAATCAATGGGTCACATGCTCAAATATCGATTATCATCTAGGTGTAGCTTTTGTGCAAGCACCATAAAATTCCAGTTAATCGCGCAGCTTCTAAACGGTGCAAACGGGCCTGGAAAAATGCCTTCAGTTGACTTTTTACGGATACCACACCATATATAATTCTTTTCTTGGCTCGTTCGCATTCCATTTGATTAAGAAATCGATACTTCATTTGTTTTACGGTTTTCCTATAAATAATCGCCATAACTTTGGTCTTTTTTTTTTTTCCTACTTCTAACGTTTCACTATAAGTAAGCCGTATTGGAAAAAATTAGAAATGTAATTGCCATATGAGGTCTCATTTTCGTTCGGAGGAATTCCGTCCATAATCTTTCAAGTTACTCCAATTGTGGAGGACATTTGGTCAATATATGAGAAATGGTGGTTGAGGATCATAGGAAGGTTCTGGGAAATGTTACCTGCATGTATCACGGGCTGATCGATTGGGATCCACAGAGGAGTCACGGCCGTCCATTGGGAACCTCTTGGATCGGTCTTCTTTCGGGCCGTGACACATGCATGCTTCATTGTAGTTGGAGAATTTATGTTGGCCACTATGTTTAAAAGCTCAAAAGCGCTTGGAAATAAGCTTCCTCCCAAAATAAGATTTATGTCGGATGAATTTTTGTTTTTTCTTCTCTCTAATTTTACTAATTTTCCCCCTTAACCTTATGAGTTATGAAGCTGCATGTACTTTTTCTTTTTCTTTATTTTTATTTTTTTTTACATTTGCCTATTAAATAATTGAGCTATTTTTCCCTTCAACGTTCACGGTAAATCTTCAATGGTCACATGCTCGAATATCGATTATCATCTAGGTGCCGAGCGACATAATATTTTGAATAATCGCTTCTAATCCAGCGTAGCTATAACTCATAAATTATAACGATGAAAGAATGTGTTTTGTAGTTATCTATTGAGAAAATGTATGTACTACAAATTGGTTCAAGGAATGTTAGAGGCTAATTAGTATGCCTCTTCATCAAATTGATGATGTCAAAATGATTTATTGTTTCTTGATTTCGTCGTAAGGTTGTTATTTTCCAAAGGTTTAGAATGCCACATGTATCGTATGCGGTTAAAATCCTTTTGACTATGAGAACTCGCTAGTTTTCTTACCTGTGTTTTGCACAAGGTTTCTTTGCAAAGAGATGAGTGATTCTTGATGTATCATTTTCATAGGAACTCTCAATCTTAGATAATATTTCAACTACTTGAACAAAAATCTTTAATGCAAGCTATAAATTTTATTGTTACTATTATAATTTTTTCATTGACTCCATGGCCAAGTGAAATTAATTTCTCGTGCAAATTAAAAGCAAAGACTGAAAAAATGACATTTGGTTGCCTGATACATGACTTTATTCATTATCATTTCATAAATTATTCTGATTAAACTTTATTAAAATGATCCTTCATCAATAATGTCACTTTCAAACGGTACAAGGGGTGATCGAAAATTACCTTCGGTGCACTGTATGTTGATTCTTCCATTGGCTCTTTCACATTCTATTTGATGAAGAAATTAGTAATTCATGTGATCACTGCTTCCCCCCCTCTCCCTCTTTCTTTTTGTATTTCTATTAAAGTCTTTTTCATCAAGTTTAAGTAAAAGGGATTAGGTGATTGATAATTAAAAATTGAATCTAGCATATGTTACGTGTTTGTTACTATTGTACTTAATTAGTATGTCCATGATGGGGTGCAATGAGAACGCACCGTTTCATCTTGATACGCTAAGATAGAAAAACACTCTTTGAAAGGGTATGAAGGGAGCTGTATAAAAGTCTTTTGAAGATAACCGTTGGTATAGTTGGCAGAACGTACGCTCAGAAATTTCTCTCTTTTTTCTTTTCCCCTTTCCATCAAAAAGAAAAAGAAGATGTTCCATTTATCCTTTATAAGAACAATTGGCATTTACGCTGTGGAAATCGGATGCTTTTCTCGTGATTGCATTCAGACCAACATGAAGTAATTTTGTTCATGATTCATTTGCAATTCAACGATTATTCCGTGTAAATTGTTGACTGCGCATCGGATAGAGGTAAGTCATCGTTCGCTGACTTCCTTCCACCATTGGTATCAGAGTCCGATCGTGATTTTTATCTTGTTTTCAATGAATTTTCTCGTTTACCACAATATCAAGAGATTGAATTCCACATCGTCTGGATGTTTATTGCTCATAAATGCAATTTGAATCGTCGAACACGAACTGAAGGGAAGAACGGATTCGGGGTCGTGTACATCCGTACGGTTTTGGCCATTTTTCGGAATATTTTTTCGGCCAAAATAATTTTTTAAATACACGAGACGAGATCAAGAGATTGAATATCACATTGTCTGGATGGTTGGATTGTTCTCTCGTTTTTCTCAGCTGAATGAATTGAAAACGAATATCAGAAATAACTAGCAGCACCATTGTTTTTAATGCCACTGACTTCTCTCCCATTTAAGAACAAAAGGGAAAAAAAGAAAAAGAAAAAACGAGGTGGGATTTGCGTGTTTTAATTTGAAGAGATCGGCTCGTTGGGGACGGGGCGATCTCAATGGGAAAACGGAGAAAAAAACGAAAGGCCAAGACTTACTTTCCAATCCATGGAGCCGAGCCTGGGGATTTCGTCACGAAAAGCGCGTACGAATAAATATCTACATCTCCCTTTCGGTCCATGGTTTGAAAAAGTCAGAGATGGGAGCTTGTGGTGGGGGATGGGATAACTTGCAGCGTAAGTCGGTCTGGGTCAACCGTGTGTAGCATGGCGAACTGTCGTGTACGGGAGAGAGTTTCTAGATGGTGAGGGGAGGGGAGGGGATGGATCGGTGGCCCATCCATCTCCGTAGAGCCCGCATTCATTGGGAGGAGAGTAGAGAAGACGCACGAGTCAAATTGGAGAATTCTCGTGCAGGAGAGGGGAGATGAGGAGGGGTTCATCATATGATAAATATCTCAGCTCACCCATCATCCCATCATGGGATTCTCTCATCCCATGCAACCGTTGAGACATCATCCCGACTAGTCTATGCAAAGAATTCCCCAATTCTTATGGCGGGTCTCTTCCTTTCTTCTGATGGGACGGACGAATCAATCCACCCGCTTATTAAAGGTTCATGAATGAGCATCGCCTTCCCTTCCCTTCTGTTATCGGGGGCCTCAGGTTTCGCAAGCGTTAGTTATTAGTATAGCTTAAGGATTCCTCTGTTTTCTCTTTTCCATCGGCGGTACAAGTTTTGAAGTTATATATAGAATACCAAAGTCTAAGATGAGGAGAGATAATGGATAGACTTGGTGGGGGCAACGTCCAATATCTAAAATGGAATGGTCCCCCTAAAGGCCAACCGCCCACTCCCGGCCTAACACTGCCAGCCCAAACACTCTCCTTCTTTTATCTTATTCATTCACCCATTAGTAGTCCCTTCAATTTTCCGTTTTCAGCTGGCACGTTTATCATTAATACCATTTCCTTATGCACTGACTTTGGATCCACCCGTGCTCACTCCCTTCTCCTGTCAAATGAAAGGGCCGACGGGTAGCGGCCGTGACCGACAGCATCTCTTTGGTTGTAATGTTTAATAGGTCATTTAGAATTTGTATGTCTTGTCCCTATAACAAGATTATTGAGATTGTTTTAGGATGCATTTGGGAATTGGCTTTCCCAAAGCTCTTTGGGCCTCATTTTTATTTGGAAAGTTTGAAGAAATGATTTGCTTTTAGGGATAATCGGTTTATGGTCTAGTTTGATAACCCCTTGTTGGTCCCGAGGGACGGAGGAGGCTAATTGGGAATCGGGGATAGATCAAGAACCATTTACTATTTTTTTTCTTTTTCACATTTCCATCTCGATATCCAATAACAAATTTAGAGTTCGAGACAAATTCTATGCATCAATTTGTATATCTTATTATCTAATCACAAGCTCCTATTTCATTGGAAATAATAAACTAAACCCACTAATTTTTTAAAGAAATAAAAATAATAAAAAAGTATATTTAATCGATTCGATCTAGTTCTCCCTTAGAATCGACAATCAAACTATTAGGACACCAAATTGAGATGAGTCCGACGATGGGTCGAGCACCACCGGAGGACGCAAAACACGCCCAAATGCGCAGCCAGAAGCCGTTGTGCATAGGCTCCACACGCCTAACACGCTGGGCATGCCAGCGCGTGAGCGTCATGTGTGTGTCGGCAAATCGACACTTGCTGACGTTACTATGACGTCATCCAACGGTTGTTAACTGCTAGATGACGTTAGCAATGACGTTATCGATGACGTCACTGCCAACAGTAGTTGGCCGGTCAGTCGCTGATTGGCGAGGCTAAACCGTGACCTGACTCGACTGTTGACTGGTCAATGGTCGGACTGGCCAGAAACTGTCTGGCTCGTTGGCGTGTGTGGCCGTGTGCGAGTTCCGATTGGAGTGTGGTTGGTGGCTTTTGGTTCGTATGAATGTTCTTTACACTGTGGTATGATTATTTTCTATTTTTGAGTATTTTAAAGGTATAAAAATGTGTAGGGAACCCTCTTACCAAAAAAAAAAAAAAATTGTGTAGGGAACCCTAAGTATGCCTATTTTTTGGGGTTTAATGCGTCGTTTATTCATTTTTAGCTTGTATTTTTTTATGGTTTGGAAATACGATAGCTTGCTTACATAAAAAATGATATCATATATGTTGTGTAGAGCTTAGTTCGATGATAACACGTATATAGTTTAGTATACTTGCAATTTTCTAGTTCTAAGAAAATTCAAACAATGGTAGGAAATCCTTGTTTTTCCGTTACATATTAAATTGCAGTTTTGATTGTAGTTGCAGCATGATTTTTTTTGTATGTTGGTTCACATCATACTATGCTTTTGTGTTAATGAAAGATGTAGAAATTAATGAGGTCATGTAATTATTTTTTTTTTCCACTGAAAGTTCGTAGGTTAGTAGAATTCGAAGGAGTCCTCACCTAGAACTTAAAATTTGCGTAAATTAAACTAATTAATGATAATAGAACAATCATGTATAGGAGCTGATTGGGAATATAGTGAACTTTCGTTTTTGTGTCTTTTGTTGAATTATCATTAATTTAGTTTTTTTTGCTGTAAATTAAATGTATATTATACTGAAAAGTGTCCTAGTATTGATTTTGCATTTATTATGTCAATGAGTTATAGCAATATATTTTGGTTTCGGCATCCAAAACCATTGTGGCTGACCTCAATAAGGGTGAGAAGTTGAATGGTGAGAATTATGATATTTGGCATCGGAAGGTTTAGTACATCATTGAGTAGTAAGAAGTTTTGGAAACCCTCAACCACACCATGGATGAACTTGAGTATGGAACTTCAGTTCAACACAAGAGAGATCTAGAAATATATCAAGCTTGGAAAAAGAAAAATAGCATTGCTCGCATCATGTTGTTGAGCTGTATGCAAGATAATCTCATATGTGAGTTTGAAAGTTATAATAAAATTCAAGCAATGTGGGTTGCCTTGAAAGATAAATTTGGGGGTACATTCGCTAATAAGTTGAGGAGACTTACCATCAAATTTGACACATATCGAAAGCATCCAAATGTAATAATGAGGTAGCATCTTCATGATATGTCAAATATGATTCATGAGTTGAAGTCGGCAGGTCACTCCCTTACTGATGAGCAACAAGTTCAGGCTGTTATAAGGTATCTTCCTGATAATTTAGAGCATATGAAAATCAATATGACACATAATGAGAATATTGTCACTTTTGATGATATAACGCGTCATTTGGAATTAGAGGATGAGCGCCTAGAGGCTGCAAGATCCTTTACCCATGCTTATGTTACTGAATCAAGTTCGCACAAAATTTTGGGCTTTAATCGCAAAAGGAATCGTGAATTCAATAATAAAGGGAAGAAGATTGATTAAGCACCTAAGAAAGCTAAGACCTTCCAACGCAAGAAGCGTGGTAGGAAGAAAGACAATGCCAATATGAAATGCTACAATTATGACAAGATGAGTCATTTTACTCGTGAATGCACTGAGCTGAAAAGAGGTACCTATTACTCCATTACTTTAAGTAATACTTTTGTTTCTAGCACTATAATACTTGTTGAATCTTATCCAATGTGAACTGTAGACTCAGGAACAACAGACCACGTAACTAGAGACCGAGAAGTATTTGTGGAGTATTGCTAGATATAGCCTGGAAGAAGATGGATATATGTTGGGAATAACTCAAAAATCAAAGTGAAGGATATCAGCACATGTAAATTAATTTTACGTGGTGGTCGAAACCTATTCCTATATGATGTCCTCTATGCTCCAGATATTCGACGAAACTTAGTTTCTGTAGTTGTTCTTCTTAACATATGTTATGTAATGAATTTCCATGGTGATTGTATTGACATTTTGTTTGAAACAGTTTATTATGGTTCATGTCATGTATGGTGTTAGACATTGACTATGACCAATACAATGTTAATGTCGATGGTTGTTTTTCTTTAATTGCATATTCTAGTAATATTGAGATTGATGCAAATATTTGGCATGCTAGATTTAGGTCACATCGGATTACAAAGAATACAAAAATTAGCTAGAGAATGTCTTTTAGGGTCACTCACTAATATTAATCTACTCGTATGTGAATATTATCTAGCGGGAAAAACAACTAGAAAACCATTTGGTAAAGGAACTAGAGCCTCATTTCCATTATAATTCATACATTCTGACATTTGTTGTCTTTTGAATGTGAATGCGAGGCATTGAGCCTCATATTTCATCACTTTCATAGATGACTTCATGCGTTTCGGTTATGTCTTTTTGATCTCTCATAAATCAAAATCATTAGACTGTTTTAGGCAATATATAATTATGATAGAGAATCAATTGAACAAAACAATAAAGGCATTGAGAACCAATCGCAGACATGAATATCTATCAGAGTAAGTCAAGGCTCTTTGTGATGAAAAAGGAATTGTACGACAATTGACCATTCCTGGTACTCCACAACAAAATGGGGTAACTGAGAGAAGAAATAGAACCATATTGGAAATGGTTAGGTCTATAATGGCGCAAGCAAATTTACCTATTTCTAATTAGGGAGATGCATTATTGACTGTTGTCTATGTATTTAACCAAGTGTCCTCAAAATCAGTTACTTTCATCCCTTATGAATTATGGACTGGTAGGAAACCAGACTTAAGTAGTCTACGTCCATGGGGATTTGCAACTTATGTTCATGATTCTTCCCACAAATATGGGCAAATTAGGTCATAGAGGGAAGAAATGTATATTTATAAAATATTTTGAGCACTTCAAATGGTACGTGTTCATAGGTGAACAAGCTGATGGAATTATGACCAAAATAGAGTCACGAGATGTTACTTCAAATGGTACATGGTCTACGTCCATGGGGATGTGCAACTTGTGTTCATGATTCTTCCCATAAATATGGGCAAATTATGTCATAGAGGGAAGAAATGTATATTTATAAAATATTTTGAGCACTTCAAATGGTACGTGTTCATAGGTGAACAATCTGATGGAAGTATGACCAAAAATGGAGTCACGAGATGTTACGTTCTTGGAGAACGATTTTCCTAGTAGATGTAAGATTGATAAGTACTTCCAATTATATAAGATAGAAGATCCTGATAACGTACCTACTAATTTTATAGAGAGAAATGAAGATTTACCCCAACATATAAGACCTAGTGGGAATGTTGCATCGCCTGATGAACTGAATTTAGGAGAAATTCAATTACATAAAAGTAATTGTAAAAGTATTCATCGTCATCGTTTTAAGATTGAAGGGGAAGCATTTATGATTGCTCAGAAAGACGATGCCAAGCCTAAGACTATTCAAGAGACTCTCTCATCATCTGATAATGAAGAATGGATAAAAGCTTTGGAAGATGAAATTGAGTCAATGAGGGCAAATCACGTTTGGGACTTAATTGATCTACCACCCAATCGTAAGACTATTGAAAACAAATGTGTTTTTAAGATTAAGCGAAGGGCGGATGGATCCATTGAAAAATATAAGGCTCGTCTTATGGCAAAAGATTATGCTCAACAAGAGAGTATAGAATATGAGGAAACATTTTCACCAGTTGTAAGGTTTGTCTCAATACGCCTTATCTTAGCTATCGTTACACATTTAGACCTTGAATTACATCAAATGGATGTAAAGACGGCATTTCTCAATGGAAAACTAGATGGGGAAATATATATGAAGCAATCAATATGTTTCATAGCTAAAGATCAATAGCATAAAATTTGCAAGCTTCATCGCTCAATATATGGCATTAAGCAATCATCTAGACAGTAGTATCTTTATTTTCATCGAGTCATAACAACTTTTGGTTTCACGATGATCGAAAAATATCACTATGTATATGTCAAGCGGTCCGAAGATAAATTTGTGATTTTATCACTTTATGTGAACGATATTCTATTAGCTAGAAATGACAAGGTTTTGATTATCACCATAAAAGAATGGTTATCCTTTAATTTTGAAATGAAGGACATGAGAGAAGCTACTTATATATTAGAAGTTAAAAAAAAAAGATCGATCAAAGAAACTCCTTACTTTATCACAAAAGTCTTATATAATGAAGATTCTTGAACGTTTCAATATGCAGCACTGTAATCCCATTAATACCCCTGTCATGCAAGGTGAAGGCCTAAGTACTGAGATGTTTCTTAAGACTCCAGAAGAAAATAAAGTAATGAAAATTGTTTATTACGCTAGTGTGATCGGAAGTTTGATGTATGCTATGATGTATATTCGACCCAACATATGTTATGTCGTGGGATTGGTGAGCCGATATCAATAAAATTCCGGTCAAGCATACTGGAAAGTAGTGCAGAAGATCTTGAGATACTTGAAAGACACCATAGACTATTGACTTTGTTACCAAAGGAATGATTTGTGCTTATTAGGCTATTTAAATGCTGATTGGGGTGGAAATCTAGATGAGTGTAAATTGACTTCTAGATATGCGTTCTTGCTCAATGGAAGTGCAATTTCTTGGAATAGCAAGAAACAGACATGCATGGCATTGTCTACTATGGAGGCAAAATTTATTGCATATTCTGCTGCAGTACAAGAAGCAGTATGGCTAAAACGTTTCTTGGAAAATTTAGCTACTGTTACTGAGATTCCAAGATCGGTGATAGTTTATTACGATAGTCAAGCAGCCATTGCCTATGTGAAAGATCCCAAGTATCATGGAAGGACGAAGCCTATTAACATAAAGAACAAATTCATAAGAGATATAATAGCGCATAAAGAAATGATGTACAATACATTTCAACCAATAGAATGGTTGTTGATCAATTTACGAAGGTTGTTCCTAGAGACATATTTTTGACCCATAAGATGTCACTAGGATTATGTAGAATATTATATGTGTTATTGTAGAGGATCATTGATTTATATATATATATATATATATATATATATATATATATATATATATATATATATATATTTGAACATATGTATTGTACTCATTTGTTTATTAGTAACTTGATGTTTTATCAATAAGTACAAATCAATCATAAGACTCGCACATGTACACATATATTATTGAAAAGTATGTCAGCAGGCAATGATTAGCTCACTCACACGAGCAATTATCTTAAGTGCTATAGTTAGCACATTGAGATGAGATGTTATGTACAAATAAATGCTATAGAGCAAGTTTAGTACATAAAACCATATGCCGCCTTGATTGGAGTCAAGATGAGGTTTGTGATTTGTTCATAATAAGACCGAACATGATAGTCCCACAATCATGTATGCCTGAAAGATGTTGGATGCAAGTACTTAATTGTACGCTATAGAAAGCGAGTTAATATAGCATTCGAGCTAAACATGAGTACGTAAGAAGCACCAGACTATATTTAGGCTAAGATCCATATAATGGATATATTTAATAAATAACATACGCTCTTGTAGAAAGAGAAATCCACTATAGCATGTAATTTATATTATATGTGCATTGTACGACCGACAAGGGAATGCGAGTAAAATTATCCCTATTTACTCATCTTGAGAGCCATTGAGGTAATTTATAATTTACCTCATTTTGTTCTCCATGTTACTTCTGACTATGTTCTCAAAGTAAATATCAATGTTGCCACTTTAGCATGTTACTAGCGGTTATGAATAGATAAGGCTTTATGGGAAGTGTCCAGGGAAGCAATTGTTCTGAAATGGAGAGAGACGTGAGTGCGAAGGAAGACTATTGTTGTTTTACATTTATCACGTGTATTTACTGGTCGACCAATTATATCGCCTTATGTGGTTCCGGATATAATTGTAAATATATGGTGTTTTTTAGAATAGTCAAGTATAACCTTTAAAAGATATGTATATTTGGATTGATATAACAAAATATGTTTGGGGTATCGTGAGACATAAATTATTTATTTCTTTTTAGGGTTGTAGCCATAATGTCATCCCTAACAGGTACATAATTTGAGCTCCCAAGTACATGTGTACTCATTAGTCGCACAGCTTCCTTACCAGTATGAATTGTTTTGTAGAGTTGATGAATGTTGAATGCCTTATATTCTTAACAGAGCACTATCAAGCCCATTATATCCGAGTGGGAGATGTTGTATTTAATTAGTACGTCCATGATGGGGTACAATGAGAACGCATCGTTATGTCTTGATACGCTACAATGGAAAGATATCCTTTGAAATGGTATGAACGAAGTTGTATAAAAGTCTTTTGAAGATAACCGTTGGTACGGTTGACAGAACATACGCTTGGAAATTCCTCTCATTTTTCTTTTCCCCTTTCCATCAAAAGAAAAAGAAGGCGTTCCATTTCTCATTTACAAAAACAATTGGCATTTACGCTGTGAAAATCAGATGTTTTCTTCATGATTGCATTCATACCAACGTGAAGTAATTTTGTTCGTGGTTCATTCGCAATTCAATGATCGTTCCGTGTAAATTGTTGACTGCGCATCAGATAGAGGTAAGTCGTCTTCCACCGACTTCGGGATAAGTACACTAATGGTGCCATAAGTTGTGTATGGTGCTTACTTTGTTGCCAAAAGTTTTGTCGGATCATTTAAGTGCCAAAAATTTGAAAACGCTCACTTTGGTGCCAACGCCAATCTGATCAGTCGGAAATCTCACGTGACCTTTTTTTATTAATTTATTATGCTGATGTGGCTCGTCGGAGTTTCCATTGGATCACTTAGGCCTTCAAATGACGTCGTTTTAGCATTCTAACACCAAAACGACGCCGCTTTGTGTCTTTTCCCCAAATTCAAAACCTTAAATTATCAAACGACATCATTTTATGTCGTTTTCTTCCCCAAGAAGATTCGTCTTCTTTCCCGAACAGATCCAATAACACCAACAGCGCCGAACCAACAACACTAGCAGCGCAGAACCAGCAACACCAATAATTTTCCAGAAAAGAAACCACGCATTCGCCTCCGCCCTCCCCTAGTAATTTTCCCCCATTTTCAATCACCCTATCAACCTTTCAAATCCCGAATCTCAGCCCCACCACCGCCTTCTCCCAAGGAATATCGTTGGGTGCAAAGGAAACGCGAGCTCGAAGAATCTCCAGAAGCACAAGCGATCCGGCCAATGGTAGCTGCGAAGATCTGGAACGCCACGAAGGTTGTCGGTGTAGCTAGCTGCTACAAAGGCGGCGGCTGTGGCCCCGTCATCCCCTCCTTCGTCCTCATTGTCGACACCTCCCTCTCTTTGGGGATTTTCTATTTGTTTTTTTTCTCTTTTGTCTTGCTGTGGCAAGTAACTACAATGGAGGTCAAGGGATGGTGGCCAAGGGACGGTGGCCAAGTGACGGTGGCCGAGGGATGGTGGCTGAACGACGGTGGACAAGCAATGGCGGACAAAAAACCCTAATTTCAATCTCCAAAAAAAATAAAATAAAAATGGCGTCGTTTTTGTGAGGCTATCCACGTAAGATGGCAAAACGATGTCGTTTTCTTAAGGAAGACGAAAAACAACGTCGTTTAAAAGGCTTCTCGATTTTTTTTTTTAAATATAAAAGCCACGTAATCATTTTGGCTAGAATCTGTCGTCGATGGCACCAAAGTGATCGTTTTTTCTCCAATTTGACACTTAAGTGATCTGGCGGAAACTTTTGGCACCAAAATAAGCGCCGTACACAACTTATGGCACCATTAGTGTACTTATTCCACCGACTTCTTTCTAACAGTTACCACTGATAATTGCGGGATTTTTGTCAAAGTCAAGCGTCAATATCTTCATGTCCTATTTAACGTTTCATTTTGTCTCTAAACTTTGGTCATGCTTTTTCTTTTCTTTACTTCCAAAGTTTCACTACGAGTCAGTCGTGTTGATAGTAAGTTCGGAGGAATTCCATCCATAATCTTTCATGTCACTCTAATAATGGAGGACATTTGGTCAATATATGAGAAGTGGTGATTGTGGATCAAGGAAGTTTCTCCGAAATGTCACTTGCATGCATGCTTCATTGTTGTTTGAGGTCTTATGTATAAGCTACCCCCAAAACTTTTCATACTAGTAATGATTAAAAATTGCAGTACGCGTGCATTGCATGGAAATGGTCCGAGTTTTTGTGTTAAATTAATTTTAATAATTATAAAAAATCTAAACATTAGTATCACAAAAAATCCAAAAAGGTACATTTATGCTAAATTAATTTTTGTATTACAAAAATCTCAAATTGATATATTTATATCATATTTATCCCAAATTGACTTTTATATAACAAAAAATCTCAAAGATTGGTAATTTGGGATAAATTTGGTATGAACGTACCAATTTGAAATTTTTGTAACATGAAAACACATTTTAGATAAATGTAATGAATGTAAAATTTGTAATTTTCATGACATGAGAGTAAATGTGAGCGTACCAATTTGGGAAAAGAAATTATTTCGAAAAAAAAAAAAAAAACAGATTCTGTTGTCCGGTTGAGATGTCATCCCATGTATTGAAGTGTACATATATAATTGAAAGATTAAATGTTATTTTATTATTATTATTATTTTTCCGCGAAAGCTTTTGCGTCAAAAGCAGCTCCACACCCAACCCTCTCTGCGCCCGAACGCTTTTGCGTCGAGCAAGATCCGAACAACCACTTCGACCAAAAAAAAAAAAAAAAAGATCCGAACAACCACCACCATCTTCAGCGGCCTGAAAAATGCCCCAAATCCTCGAGCACTAAACCCTAATTTCACTAGCCCCTGCCAACCACCGCCGCCGCAATAATGACCAGATGTTCCCTCCCGGTGGTGCATCACCAGCCCGACCCCTCGTCGTCGCTATGAACAGCATCGGTCGAGCACGTCCCCCTCAGCCACCACACCATGGACTCCGCGTCCGCCGTCCTCCTCCACCCCCTCGCCTTCCTCCCCTGCGCCGCATCCGCCCCTACCGGCTCGTCCTCTGCCGACCGCGCCGTCAGACTCCGCCCTCGCTGCCGAGCCGGGGCTACGCCTCGTCCACGTGGACTCCTCTCGAGCTGAGGAGATCGCTGAAGAGAAGGCCGGGGCGACAAGGAGGAGGAGCTCTCGAGGCGGAGAGAGATGAGCGAGAAGGCAGAGAAGAGGGAGGAGGCTTTGTCTCAGAACGGCGGGGAAAAAGAAAATGATTTCCGTCCATTTTCTCATATTTTGAAAGGATTTTCCCGGTTGACGGAAATTATTTTTCTTGATCCATTCATTCTCTTTAAGCCAAACAGCGGAAAATTTGGTTGACGAAACAAATGAAGTCTTAATCATGAATCCACGTCCATAAACCGTAATTTTGTTATGATAGTGGAGCATTACCGACTATCTTATTCTAAATTCTCATAATAGTATTCAATTTGCCTAGTCTGCAAAATTTTCTAGAGGCAACTCTACGGTATTTCCAGACTAAAATACAATACGCTATAACGGGCGTTGAATTTTGTTTCTTTCTTTCTTCTATAGTGAGTCCTGAAAGAAGAAAACCGCAATTTAGCAGCTCCCTTCACTAACTTTCCTCCAGCCTAATGGCTTTAAGAGTCTCTCGAACACCATATCGAGGTGTAAAATGTTGTTACTTTCAACCCCAAGCCCAAACGTCGGATCCCTCCCTATCAACAGATGCATGGAAACCGCTCCATCTATAAGGACAGTAATCAAGTAAAAACCAGTGATCGCCAGTAACTTGGTACTCAAATGCAATCCCTTTCTTAGCCCATGGCATGGTAGAACTAAAATGACAAACAGATATAGAACCGGTTGTGCACGGATGTGTGCCTTTTACACCAACGAGCATAGTGCTCATACTTCGATTTAGAAACTCATAATAAACATGAAAACTCAAACTATTGAGGTAAATAGGAAGTCTCTGTGGCTAATGCCCTGAACTTCAAATCCCAAAAGGTTGTCCGGGAGCAAATGGCGCTCGATCAGCAGCCACGAGATTCGATCCCTCAAAGAGCTGTTCCCAACCATACTCGTCTTCATTATCTGAAGAGCAATACATATAATATTAGAATGCGACCACATTTCGCACACCATGATTGCTAATTTCTCATGACCATAGATGAATATTCAATGAATGTTACACTACGAATCAGGCCATCACTATGTCCACTACAGGTTTTCTGAGATGTTAGTATGCATTGGCCATGGAAATTACACTTTGATCAGTCTTTATCATCAGATAAGTGAGATAATGCAGCTGCTGCAGAGAAATAATCAGAAGTAATATCTTAGAAAACACCTATATAACTCTCTTTGTATACAGTTACAACATTTGGTAAGTTGACTAGGCTCAATCAAACCCCTAAAAAGAGCTTACCAGGGTGATAAAATTGAGTCAAGTATCATACTTGAGATGCCAAATGATTTAGCCTTTCCAATGAGCCAGCTTCACATTTACTTGTTTAGTTCCCAAATGGGATTGATAATAGCAGATATCACAAAAATATCCTTCTTTTAAACTCATTAAATGGGTTCCTAATGTGGTCAGGTGTTGAGTGTTTTTTTGGCACTCTCTCTATTGGCAGAAAAAAGAAAGAAAAAGGACAAACTGCTTTCCTTAAGGAGAAGAAATGAGCTAATGCAATTCCTACTCTTCCATACACAAGCACGAATCTGTCCGCTGAAAAAGGATTGCAACAGAAACCAAAGCCGTAGAGTTTGATAACGTTCTCCTTTCACTCCAGCAAATGATGCTCTCACCACATTCATTATCGCAGCCAATAGTAATTCTGCCTATTTCCAGCATAGAAGTCCCAAACTTTCTTCTCAATTTTTTCACAAGACGGTATAGACAATACCATAACACAACACAATCGACTACATTACAGGGAGAAAATTCAACTTACTGGAAGCTAGGAAGCTTGATGATGGCCCGTGGAGTTGTTCGTATAGCTGTACATTTGTATTTGCTGAAGGCTCCTTTTGGTTCGAACCCGAAGTAATTTGGCTCCACGTGGCATTTTGGGAATTGAGACTCTGTACTTGTATTGGCAATCCAGCAGAAGTAATACCACTGTTTCCTGGAGACGGAGAGAGTTTGAACTATCAGAATTTTGTCGCATATATAGACATGGATATGAGCTATGAAAGTAATAAAAAAAATTTCTTGGTATTTTCTACTTCTATGACGTGGTAACAAAGCCTTGGAGGTGATGGTGTTTTCTGTTTTCGTGCCAGCAAGTCATACTCTCACCACATTCATCACCATGGCGAATACTGATTCTGCATATTTTCGTATAGAAGTCCCAATTTCCACAAGACTGGATAAAACAATACCATGCCGCAAAGAAATCAACATTAGAGGGGGGAAATTCAACTTATTGAAACCTGGGAAACTTCCGTATGTATATGCTGAAGGCTCCATTTGGTTCAAACCACCAATAATCGGGTTCCACGTGGCAGGTCGGGAATTGAGACTTTGTGGTTGTATTGGCAATCGAGCGGCAGTGCTACCACTGTTGCCTGTGGAGAGAAAGAGGGGAGGGAGAGAGAGATTTAAACGGTCAGCATTTTGATGCATATAGACGATCTGAGCTATTAAATAAATCAAAAACAGGTCCTGAAATACGTATGAAGAACCAATAATTATGACATCACAACTAAATTCCCTTCTCAAAGATGCATCATCCATCGATTTCGATTAAATTGATGAGGCCTTGAAATACACCTCAAGAAAGCCAAATAATCAGAACATTGCGATTATGTGCTTCATGAGTAATGATAATAGTCACCGATGCTCCTCCCTTGTAAAATATTTTGGCATATTCTTGTTTGACTCCATGCCACTAATGGAACCGTTGATTTCAATCACCTCCAAAGCCATATCATCATCATCGGGATTCTTGTAATACTCACAAAGGGTGTACCATCGTTCGAGTTGAGTGCTGAGTGTTTTTAAACTCATTAAATGGGTTCCTAGTGTGGTCAAGTGTTGAGTGTTTTTTTGGCACTCTCTCTATGGTTGCTCTTTGTGCATTTCTTGGCAGAAAAAAAGAAAGAAAAAGGACAAAACTGCTTTCCTTAAGGAGAAGAATTGAGCTGATGCAATTCCTACACTTCATTACACAAGCATGAATCTGTCCAATGAAATAGGATCATAACCCTACGCCAAAGCCAAAGAGGTGATAACAATCTACTTTTGTTCCAGCAAGTTATATTCACACCACATATATCATCACAAAGAAAATTCATTCTGCATATTTTTAGTGTGGAAGTCCCAATCTTTGTTCTCAATTTTTCCACAAGACAGGAAAAACAATATTATGCCGCGAAGAAATTGACTTTGGATGGAGAAATTTCAACGTACTTAAAGCTGGGAAGCCTGATGTTGACCCGTATCCTAATGGCTGAACATTCGTATCTGCCGAAGGCTCCATTTGGTTCAACGTGGCATTTTGGGGATTGAGACTTTGTGATTGTATTAGCAATTGAGCAGCAGTAATGCCCCGATTTCCTGGAGAGAGATTAAAAATAAATTAGTATCCGATTGATGAAGCCCATAATAGAAATGTGGCAAGCCAGGAAAGGCAAGTCTCCTAGGTGTGGGATCAACATGGAGTCCATAAGTTCCTAATGTCGTGATCAATACAGACAGTTCAGCTAAATAGATTTTGGTCCCAAAACCCATCTGAAGAACCAATAATTAGGACATTGCAATCACATACTTCATGAGAAACGAGAATAGACAACAATGCTCCTCCCTCGTAAAATATTTCATCATATTCTTGACTGACTGTATGCTACTTATGGAACAGTTGATTTTAACCACCTCCAAACCCATATCATTGGAAGCCAGTATATTTCCCTCCCAAAGATGTACGCTACTGTGAAAGGTTTTAGTTGCAACAAAACTTTGATGATCTAAAATCACCAAAAAAAAAAAAAAAAAGTGGCTACATCTCAGCTAGTGTTTAATTATAGGCAACTTTTTCTTTTCCTCACAGCCAATTAGAGCACATACCTTCCACTGTGGATGCTGAAGTTCTAGGAGGTACTTTCAAACTAACATGACCGCCCAGTCTCGGTGGAGGCATATTGTTGTGAGCTGGATGGAGGTATTGTTGATCTCCTACAACTTCACGCGGAAAAGAACACGAGATCTTCTCCAACATGGAACTTGAAGAAGCCTCAGCTTCGTGTGGTGAGACATCATTCCAATTCTCATAGGCCTTTTTCACCAATTTATCTGCACAGACCTGGAAGACTCGAAAGTTACTACTTCCTCAACCAGTCACTTTATCAGGGTTATCTTACACCCTAGGCGACTCAAATAATTCACGCTGGACTCATATGGATATCAAAGGCACTAAGAAGATGTGTCTAATACGTTCCCTTTTTTTCTCAGACAGATCAAACAAGGTAGGAAGATGCAAAGTTGGTGGTCAAAATACCAATAAGGAAAATCATGGACATCAAGCTCACAGAATTTGATGAAAGCAACAAAAAGCATCTCGACTCGAAAGTACCATAACATGGTGAATGTGTCAAAAACTTAGAACTCTGTATGAGCATACAGTGCTCCTAAGCTGCTAACTGCACTCCTCATGTTGGGGACAGTGGTTGTGGCCCCACAGAGGGTGCTTCTGGTGATGTCTTCTCAAGGGGTGAGAGTAAAAGAAGAGGGCAGCCTTTGGAGGAGTTTGAATTGGATGTGGATGGAGATTCATTGCTCTTGCTGCTGATGGGGGTTGATGAGGCAAGATTCTCTTATTATCAGTTACACTGTTGAATCGTTTTGAGGTAAACAATGAGGAGGATGTCTCCTTTTGGGTACTTAACAATATCAAGGCTGTTGGCCAGATCCTTGGAGTCTCCTTGCGAGTGTTCCAAGATACAGCCATGAGTCTTTTCGGGGAGCTTGAGAATGGAAATGATGGCCCTGAGCATTTTAAGTCCTTGAAAAAAATCAACGAATTGAAACGCCTTCAGTAATCCACCAATAGTGATAAAACTCCCGACAGAAAAAGGAGGTTGTGAGTGGTAGCAGTGGAAAGGACTCTTCGTTGTTTATATAAAGGTCAATATTAGGTCTTGGATTGTCAGGGGGCTGAATGATGGAGACAAGAGAATGGTGATAAAAGTTTTAAGGGGAGACGGGACATAGTGTCATTAGGAGACTAAAATGGAAGATTGTCAGCTGGATGTTGCCAGGAAAACTCTATTCTGAGACTTCGGTATAATGGAAAGTTATATGTGCATGCAAATGCTTTAAATGACATTGTAGATGATTTGTATTGTAAATGAGCTCTTTTGGTGCTAAGCTTTTCTCTACATGGCTTTGCCCCCCTTTTGTGCCCATTTTCTTTTACCTATAAAAAGAAAATAGAAAATTATCATCAGAGAAACTCTATTTTGTGTTTGTTTTTGCTTTTCCCCTGGCATTTGCAAAGCTGATTAAAACAGCTTAGCATCAGAGACACCCCCTTAGGAACTCGAAATTGCAATCATCAACAGAAAATAATCACTAATTCAACATAAATGAATGCACCAAATTTTTAGAAACAGCTATCTGATTAACTATCATGCCTACGCTATATTGACAATGTAGATAAAATTTTTTACTGATAATCTGAGGTCAGGGGGTGTCCCTTGCAGATTGCATGGCAAATACCAGAAAAGGAAAATTTTCCCAGTTACCTTCTGCTCGGGAGAAAATATGTTGGCAGCATAATACATCCCGCCCGCAGTTAGGCCTCTGACTTGACCAACGCTGTTGAATATAACACCGTGATCATTTCCATTATCTTGATAGTACACATAGACTTTCCCATTCGGAGTGCAAGTTTTTGCATGATCTAGGAGGGCTTTCCACTGCTTCTCTGTCGTGCCAAGAATCTGCAATGAACAAACACGTCATTACTCTTCTTGGTTTAGGGAGTTCAATCCAAATTGAGAACCCTGCAAAATCTCACATTTCTCAGTTTCTCAGAATCCAAGTAGAGTCGTCGTAGAAACTGTTCCACGTTATGTATTCCTTCTGCAATCAGCCGATTGTAAAATGGTCCATCCTTTGCGATACTTTTCAATCTCCAGACCTCATCGTCAGGTGCTGGTGGATAGTGTTTCTTGTATGCTGTAAAGCAAATAGAAGATGAAAATTGCAGTAACGCTAAGATCAATAGGCCAAACAAAGCTTCTTGTGCAACTAAAAACTCTCTAAGCTATTATGTGAAGGACTGAGACAGATTAGCTAAGGAAGCCCTTATTCCAGTTTCATTCAGTTTAGTGAGATTTTCCTATCTTTGGCAATATTCTTCAACCACCAGACTTCACCATCCGATACAGGCGGATGATTTTTTTGTATCCTGCAAAATGAAGTGAAGAAAGTCAGTAAGGTCTCAGTCGCTATTAGATTAATGAGTAGCAGCAAACATAGATAGGCATGCAAACCTCTTCTGAAAAGGATCCAAAGTGTCAACATCAAGATAAGATCTCCACGACCCTGACACTTTATCGCCTAAAGAACTTGATCGCTAGTGATACAGATAACTAGCTATTGGGTGATTGACCCTCTACTGGGTCAATTTTTTTTTTTTTTTTGGTGACCCGATGTCAATTTTTGATATAACGATTTTCAACTTTCTTACAATAGCCTCAAATTTAAAATCTCAATAGCCTCATAATTAAAATCTCAATAGCCTCATAATTAAAATCTCAATAGCCTCATATTTAAAATCTCAATTACTCTCCGAGTCGTAACAGTCCGTATGAAATGAAGTTCTTGAGCGGCCATGTCCACGAGCTCTATGAATCGGCGGGGGTGGTGGCACCATTGTGGAAGTGGTGGCGGCAATGCAGATGAACCTTCTGGTGGTGTATATAGATTTTTTTAACCCTGTTTTATTCTTATCCTTTTTTTCTCTTTTTTTAATTTTTAATTTTTTTTTTTTTCCTTTTAAACTTTCAAGTTTATTTCTGATGCGGCGCTTGCTTTTAAGATTGAAAAAATAAAAATAAAAATAAAAATAAAAATAAAATTACTTCGGCCTTTTTCATTAGACAAATTGAATGGAGCCAATACAGGGACTTGACTATACCAATTTAACAAGTTTTATGATTTGATTGCACATTTTGAAAAGTGTTGTGTCAATTTAACAAGTTTTATAATTTGATTGTACCTTTTGAAAAGTATGGAGTCCAAAACCATTTTATGTGATACTGTAAAAATTATACATACCTTGTCCCCTACATTCCTTGACAGAGAAGGCATCTGTTTTTGCTTCTCGGATTCGTGTATTCTTGCCATAACCCGATGCCACTTTGAGCCCTATCCTGAATCTTTTGCTCCTATTCCAGCTGGAATTGTCGGTAAATATCATATCTCCCAGCTCCCCAACACCTGCCTTGAGCTTTACTTGGAGATTTCCTGTCAAAAGCGGCCTCTTTCCTTCTCGTTCTTTAACCACGTAGCTATCAAACTCTTCTGGAGCCCAATTTTCCTCATCGTCTCTGTTGAAGTCACCTTCAAGCACAACGACGTCCAACTTGATGGAGGCTTCTGGCCCTGACGTAACGACATCCCCTGTATCCGCATTGATCAACGCAACGGAAATGCGAGCACCACCCTCTCCTTCTAGTTTCTTTTCAGTAAATAGAGGAAGTGAAAGTTTGTTTCGAAGTTGAAGCCGTAAGTTTCTTGCGTCATTCTTCGCCGTAGATTTACCAATAGCCCTGCATTCTCTCGAGAGAACAACCATTAGAAATAGGAACGGGTACAGAAGCGGGAAATTGGAAAAGTAGCTACAAAGAGAGACAAACTACCAACAAGGTATGTGCATTTGTACCTTGCAAGGTGGGGAGAGTGAATGTTTGCAAGCCCCATTGCTTCTGTGTGGCAAATAAAACCAACAGCAGAATTGCCAAAGTTGGAGACCTTTCAAAAGAAAGTGAATCAGAAGGGATATGTCTGAGAAAAGTGTAATTTCAATGAACTTTGTTTATCTTACCGGTTTTTGAACAGCATTCTCTGTTGAGCATACCTGTTGTACTACATCTTTGAGAGCATCCCCAATGCAACTACACCATAAAAAACTGACACCTTGAACAACGGCTGTCTTGTGGACTTATTTGCAACAAATAGACAAATATCCATAAGTAACATTTTAGTTACTACTTCATACGAATGTCAGACTTGATTACAGTATAAAAAGATGGATACCAGTCTACCAGACTCATCAAATGCATTCCTTTAATGTAACGCAACATAGAAAAGTCAACGCAAGTAAAGTTTAATTAGCAGCCATCTCCAAATGCAACGTCCTTTCAGTGATTTAAAAAATAATGTATGTGCAGGTATTACACTTTGCTGAACAGAATCATGGACCGATGGCTTATGATACTCCATGATAATTCTACTTGACAAGACAATACACATGGAAATTCTCCTAGAAGAATCAGTTGATGCAGATGAGCTATAGCTAACAAACCAAATAAAATTTATTCACCTTCGACCGTATTTGGCCAAGTCAGATTTAGCACGCTCCAGCTCTTCCCTGACCTGTTCAGCAAAGAGCAATGTCAAAGAATTACATTGCAATCTGCCACGTCTTCATCTCATACAAGTTTCACATCACTGGTATCTTCATTGTTCTCCTTCGACATGCAAGTTGTCTTTTTTTTTTTTTTTTTTTGGTAAAGATCCACATGCAAGTTGTCATTGACCACATTTTCCAAGATTCGAGGAAAAAATTATGTCCAAGCCACTTCATTGAAAATCTGGATCTTTTTGTGATCCATACTGTCCGAAACAACATGAAAAGCCTAAATCACGTTCTTAGTGGAATTGCTTCACTGGAAAAACCTAGAACAGTCAGCAGGTCATTTTTACCACTCAAACGATAATTTTCTACACATCTCGCAGCAATTTCTCATGCGGATTTCTATCTGGAAACTGACTGGAAGGTCAGAAATGCATCCAACCGCTCCTAGTTGAAGAGATCAGCAATTGAAGTACAATAAAGACTGCATTTTGTATGTCCAAGTTGGCTACTTTATTCATCTTACCACTCTCCGGACATCTTCCTCTGTCAACCAGCTCCTCGGCACAAGATTTCTCCCGGACCAACGCCATGTTTGACTGCGTGAAGATCAGGTCAGCACAAAAGTACAATCAAGATGGTACAATTTGGCGAACAGGACAGCAAAGTAACCCAGTAACAATAACAACTCACTGGCTATGTAAAAGTTTCCAAGAAAGTTTAATTCGAATCAGGAGGAAATAATGCGATTGGCCCAGGCCGAAATCGCAAAACAGAGTCGAGATGGCAACATTGGGGGTCTTTATGCTTCGTATCTAATCCACAGCACAATCCCACGAACAAAAAGCAGAACGAAAGCGATTTAGCACCGTCACGAGGCAAAAGCTAATCAATGTTATGCTTCCTTTGCCATATATCCTTGTTCGGGAAACCACCAAAAAAATCATAAAATATATTATACTAATTTAGTCATAAATTTTTTTTTTTTTTATCAATTAAGTCATCAATATTTTACATGCCTAATCAGTTTATCCGGTCAAAATTGGCCTATCGGCGGTCACGGTGCGAACTTGTCGGCGACCTTTTTCTAAGAATATTTTATTTTTTGAAATATCTTATTATTTTTTTTTTTCTCCCTCTCCCTCCTTCTTCCCTCCTCCCTCCTTCTTCCTTTGACTCCAGCGACTGGCCAAGCTGGCCGGTCGCCGGACTGAGGCAGCCGGGCGAGCTCGCCTCGCCCGGCGACCGCGAGGCGAGCCCTCGCCAGATCCGGCGAGGAGGGCCTTGCCAGACGCGACGGCGAGCCCCCTTGCCGGACCTGGCGGGCTCGCCCGGCCGCCTCAGTCCGGCGACCGGTCAGACCTCCCTCTGGCCCGTCGCCGGAGCCAAAGGAAGAAGGAGGAAGGAGGGAGAGGGAGAAAAGAATGAGAAGAAAAAAAAAAGTATAAAAGGATAAAAATTAATAAAATAATTCAAAAAATATTATTAAAAAAATCCCTCAAATAAAGCTAAAACGAACACGATCATAAAATGATCGATCAAGCATCGAAATGTTGAGAGGGAAGAGTGAACTTACTTCCTTCGAGCGATGCGTGGCCTCTTGAGTAGACTTGCTTGACCTGAAGAAGTGGAAGCTAAAGCTCTCTTTTGCGTCGACATGATTTTCTTTACTTTTGTGGAGCTCATCAAGAACTTGGAAGGATTTGGCTGCTGAACAAACGGGAACAAATGTGGCACAGAAATGAAGGAGACGATGAACAGTTTATGTAAGAACTCAAGCTCAAATTTAAAGTAATGAGTTTGTAGTCATCGGGGTGCGTTTTATAATGTCGTCTCCGGAGTAGGCATATCTTGTCTGAGAAAAGTGCAGTACATTTCCGGGAAAGGGTGCCGGTTTTAGAATTACCCTTTTTTTTTTCCTTAGATTCCAGCAATTTGCCCCCTCAACCTTATGAAGCTGCCCGTGCAATTTCTTTTTGACCCTATCTTTGATCCGATCGGTCATATGCTCCAATATCTTGAGCAAGTGAAAAAAATTCAATTAAAGGATGAATATACTAAAACTTTTAATACTTGTCATGATAGTATAATTTGAATCTTAAAACTCAAAAAAATAATTTGATCAAGTCTTAACATTTATCAAGTTTATGCAATCAAGTTCTTTCATTAACTCCGTTCAACTTAATAAACGAAAAATGCTAATAAATTTTAGGATTTGATTAAATTTTTTGAAAATTTTATAATTTAATTGTACTTTTGTGACAAATTTTATCACTTCCAATACATTATCCCTTTAATTAACTACTGCTAATTACATGTAACTACTATGTATACATTGTAACAACAATCGAATGTGTGTTATAGTTATCTATTGAGAAAATATGTACGCATTCGAGGAATGATGGAGGCAAATTAATATGGCTCTCCTTCCGATTGATGATGCCAAAACGATTTATTGATGAACATTGGGTTTGATTGCCGGCCTGAGAATTTTTCCTTTTTCTTGTCTCTAACTTTGCTAGATTGTCCCCTTAACCTTATGAGCTATGAAGCTGTATGTACTTTTTTTTTTTTTTCCTGTTTTTGCCTATAAAATAACTGAGCTATTTTTGCGAACAACATACCAAGGTAAATCTTCTCAACCTGATCTTTATCAATGGATCACATGCTCGAATATCTATTATCATCATCTGAGTGTAGCTTTTGTGCAAGCACCATAAAATTCCAGTTAATCGCACAGCTTCTAAACGGTGCAAGCGGGCCTGGAAAAATGCCTTCAGTTGACTTTTTACGGATACCACACCATATATAATTCTTTTCTTGGCTCGTTCGCATTCCATTTGATGAAGAAATTGATACTTCATTTGTTTTACGGTTTTCCTAAAAATAATCGCCATAACTTTGGTCTCTCTTTTTTTCTACTTCTAACGTTTCACTATAAGTAAGCCGTATTGGAAAAAATTAGAAATGTAATTGCCATAATAGGTCTCATTTTCGTTCGGAGGAATTCCGTCCATAATCTTTCAGGTTACTCCAATAGTGGAGGACATTTGGTCAATATATGAGAAATGGTGGTTGAGTATCATAGGAAGGTTCTGGGAAATGTTACCTGCATGCATGCTTCATTGTAGTTGGAGGATTTATGTCGGCCACTATGTTTAAAAGCTCAAAAGCGCTTGGAAATAAGCTTCCTCCCAAAATAAGATATATGTCGGTTGAATTTTTGTTTTTTCTTCTCTCTAACTTAACTAATTTGCCCCCTTAACCTTATGATTTATGAAGCTGCATGTACTTTTTCTTTTTCGTTTTTCTACATTTGCCTATTAAATAATTGAGCTATTTTTCCTTCAACGTTCACGGTAAATCTTCGATAGGTCACATGCTCGAATATCGATTATCATCTAGGTGCAGCTTTTGAACATGCAATATAATATTTCAACGAATCGCTTCTTATCCAACGTAGGTATAACTCATAAATTATAACAGCGAGGAATGTCTTTTGTGGTTATCTATTAAGAAAATGTATGAACCAAAAATCAGTTCAAGGAATATTAGAGGCAAATTAATATGACTCTTCATCAAATTGATGATGTCAAAACGATTTATTGTTTCCTGATTTCGTCATAAGGTTGTTGTTTACCAAATGTTTAGAATGCCATGTGTATTGTATGCAGTTAAAATCATTTGGATTACGAGAACTCGCTAGTTTTCTTACAAAGTGTTTCGCACAAGGTTTCTTTGCAAAGAGATGATTACGTGATTCTTGATGTATCATTCTCATAGGAACTCTCAATCTTATATTATATTTCAATTACTTGAACAAAAATCTTTAATGCTATAAAATTTATTGTTATTATTATTATTATTATTATTATTATTATTATTATTATTATTATTATTATTATTATTATTATTATTATTATTATTATTATTATTTGCATTTACTCCACTATAAATGGCCAAGTGAGATTAATTTCCAGTGCAAATTAAGAGCAAATACTGAAAATGTTGCAAAAATGACAATTTACTAGATGATACATGACTTTATTCACTATAATCTCCAAGTGTTGATCTCATCACCATTTCATAAATTATCCTGATCAAACTTTATTAAAATGATCCATCATCAATAATGTCACTTTCAAATGGTACAAGCGATTATGGAAAATTGGCTTCAGCCCACTGTCGATTCTTCCATTGGCTCTTTTGTATTCCATTTGATGAAGAAATTAGTAGTTCATGTGATAACCGTTTTCTCTCTCTCTCTCTTTGTTTCCCTTATCTTTTTGTCCTTCTATTAAAGTCTTTTTCATCAAGATATGTCACTTGCTTACTACCACTAATAATTCCCAGATTTTGTCATAGTTGAGTGTCAATATCTTCATGTCCTATTTAACATTTCATTTTTTCTCTAAACTTTCGTCTTTTTTTTTCCCTACTTCTAACTTTTCACTTAAGTCGGTCGTGTTGGTAATAAGTAGAAACATAAGTTCCGTATGAGTCCTCATTTTCGTTGGGAGGAATTCCATCCATAATCTTTCATGTCGCTCCAATAGTGGAGGACATTTGGTCAATACATGAGAAGTGGTAGTTGTGGATCATAGGAAGGTTCTGGGAAATGTTACTTACATGTATGCTTTATTGTACTCGGAGGACATCTGTTGTCCAAGCTCAAAAGCGCGTGGGTCTTGTTTGAAAATAAGCTACCTCCCAAAGTTTTCGTACTAGCAATGAATAAAGCTGCAGCCCACCTGCACCGCATGGAGGAGGCTGGAGAAATTTTTGTCATCTTGCAGACCTCGATCGAGGAGCCGTGGCCGCGATGGTGGAAGGACACCATTACATTAAGTGCATTGATTGAGTTGTCTAGAGGGTTTGCCATTGGGAGGAGAGAGAGAGAGGGGGGGAAAGGGAGACCGAAAGAGACGGAAGTTACCAGTGGCATTACTCCTACAATAAATAAGAACGTGAACTGAGACAAAAACTAAATCAACGGAAAAATGCTATCCAAGTCAATCGAAAAAGATTTTCTATTAAAGCTTAAATCTAGGAAAACCATTTCCCCTTTTGATATTTGCTAGACATTCTTATATTTACATAAGCAAGGTAGTTTAAGCTTAACCATCCAAGCTCAATGTTGGCTTTTTGCAAGCTCCCGGCCTGTGTTGGGCCTTGTGACCTTATGTAACATTGGTTGTTCATGCTTTTGGTTTATCTTTAGGGGTAAGTACATCGAAAATCTTATAACTTGTCACGAAAATATAATTGAGTTTTAAAAATTTTAAAAAATATAATCAAATCCAAAAATTGATCAAATTGATCAAATTAAATTATTTCATTGATAATACTTTTTGAAAATTTTAAAACTTAATTATACTTTCATGACAAGTTTTAAGACTCGATTGTTTTTTTGAAAGTTTTAGAACTCGATTGCACTTGCATGATAAGTTGTAAAATTTATTTGCACTTTTTAAAAGTTTTAGAACTCAATTGTATTTTCATGATAAATTTTAAAACTTCTAGTGCACTTATCCTTATCTTTAACATTTTCTTTAGAAAATACATCATCAAATTCTAGGTTAAAGTTTCTCTCACATACACCATCTTAATATTTAATTAAATTTTTTATGAATATCTTGAATATTCTTTGGCATTATCGATTAATTAATTAAATTGTTATTACTTAAATCTCGCTCCCGATAAGCCAAATTTCCAACTACTTCCCCGGCTGCATAATCAGATAATTTAAATTTGATTATGGGCAAAATATCGTAACATCATAAATCTAAGTCTTTGGCATATTTTTCATTCTTCGATTTAGGAACTCACAACAAACATGACTCAACTCAAATTATTGAGATACGTAGGAAGTCTCCGCAGCCAATGCCTTGAACATCAAATCTGAAAAGGTTGTTGGGGCAAGTAGTCCTTGATCAGTAGCCATAAAGTTCAATCCCTCATTAACTGTTCCTAATCAATCTTGACATCTTTAGTACCTAAAGAGCAATATAGATAATATCATAATGTGACCACACTTCAAGTACCATAATTGCTAATTTCTCTGGAACCATAGATGAATATTCATCAAATGTCATGCCACTAATGAGGCCATCACTATGTCCACTGTAGGTGGAGAAGATGGTATGCATAATTTGTCACAATAATTATATTTTGATTAGTCCTTATCATCAAATAAGTCGTATTAATGAGATAATGCAACTGCTGCAGAGAGATAATCAGAAGTAATATCTTAGAAAGCACCTATATAACTCACTTTGTATGCAGTTACAATAGTTGGTAAGTTGACTAGACCCAATCAAACCCCTAAAAAGAGCTTCCTAGTGTGACAAAATTGAGTCGAGTGTCACACTTGAGATGCCAAATGATTTAGCCTTTCAATTGAGCCAGCTTCACATTTACTTGTTTAGTTCCCAAATAGGACTAGTAATGGCAGGTATCACAAATATATCCCTCTTTTAAACTCAGTAAATGAGTTCCTAATGCTAATTTGACCATTCCGGAATTGTCAAGTGTTGAGTTTTTTTCTTTCTTTCTTTCTTGGCACTCTCTCTATGGTTGCTCTTTGTTCATTTCTTGGCAGAAAAAAGAAAGAAAAAAAACAAAACTGCGTTCCTTAATGAGAAGAAATGAGCTGATGCAATTCCTACTCTTCGTTACACAAGCACGAATCTGTCTGATGAAAAAGATCACGACACAAAACCAAAGCCGCAGATGTAATAGCAATCTACTTTTGTTCCAGCAAGTAATAGCCACACCACATTCATCATCACGGAAAATACTAATTCTGCATATTTTTCAGTATAGAAGTCACAGATTTTATTCTCGATTTTTCCACAAGACAGGATAAGCCATACCATATGGCGAAGAAATCGACGTCATGGGGAGAAAATTCAACGTACCGAAAGCTGGGAAACTTGACAGTGACCCCTCCAAGTGTCCGATTACTTCTGTAACTGTAACTGCTGAAGGCTCGATGTGGATCAAACTGTCACTAGCTTTGTTCGACATGGCATTTTGGGAATACGGACTTTCTGATAGTTCTGGCAAACGATCAGCACTGATGCCACTGATTCCTGGAGAGAGAGATTAAAAATAAATTAGGGGTGCATGAAAATCATTATGTTCAAAAATAATTTTTGGAATATAAATAGATTTTTCTATTTCTATTTCTAGAAGAATTTCTAAGCAAAATAACCGTTTGATAATGACACAAAATTTCTACTAAAAATAGAAATTCGTTTGATAACGATACAAAATTTCTTCCTTTCGAATGACGGCGAACCGGCGGATGGCGGCGACGGACGGTGGTGGGGCGGCGGCCGCGGCCAGCGACCAATGGCGGCGGCGGGGCGGCGAGCGGCCGGCGGCAACCGATCGGCGGTAAGAATGCCGGCCGACGGCGACCGGTGAAGGTAGGGGTAGGGGCGGCGGGCGATTGGCGGGGCGGGGCGGCGGGCGATTGACGGCGGCAAGGGCCGGCGGGCGACGAACGACCAATGAACGGTGGTCAACGGCAACGAATGAAGGACTCGGTTGACGGACGATGAGAAAAAAATTATTTCGCATTTCGTTTAAGAAATAGAGAAGTAGAAAATTTTTACTTCTAATTTCTATTCCAAACCTATTTTTGGAATAGAAATCTATTCCGAGAAATAGAAAAATGGAATAAGTTTATCAAACGGATTTTTATTCGAAACAGGTTTGGAATAGAAAAATTATTTCTGGAATAGAAATTATGATTTGTCATGCACCCCTTTAAGGGCGCGCATGACAAAATTTGTTTCGTAAATTGATTTTGGCCAGAAATTGATTTCTCAATTTCTATTCCTCGGACAAGTTTCTGAGCAAAGAAACCTGTTTGATAACGACTCAAAATTTCTATTTCTAGAATAGAAATCCGTTTGATAACAAAATAAAATTTCCATTTCTAGGAATAGAAATTGATTATATAACAACATATGAAATCCTCAAATACAAAATAATAGACAAAATAATACTAATACATTACAAAAGTTGAAAATATAATTTCATGGAATTTCCTATTACATGTGCTTACGTTTCTTATTACTTTTTTTTTTTGAAAAATAAACAACGTGTCAAAAAAAATCAATTGAAATTCAATTATAGTGAATATGTCATTATGTTTTTGCCAAAATTGATTTCACATTAATCAAATACGTCTAATGATAGCCATGATTATAATAGTCTAATCTCCTAAAAAAAATCCTAACTTCAAGTCTAATTCCAATTTCTTCCCAAATTTTGTTAAAAAAATCCTCACCATGTTCAAAAATTGTCACCGGTTTTTTTTCAAAATTATCAACACTAGGATTATTTAAAAATTTATTATCAAAATTTGTATTTTCATCAACACTCTTACAAGAACAACAGATTCCTTATTAGATCTCTTTTTACCCATGTCTTGATAAGTAAGGACACTATATAAAAGAAAAATCATATGAAACCCTAATGATTTGACCCCTTTTTATTGCCTCAATGTGAAGTTTATGATTAAAAAAATAGTTAGCCATATAGAGCCGTTGTTTGGCATACTACGGAAGAGTAGGTGAAGAAAGACTCGTTAGATATGAATATGGCAAGTTGACTATTACCATGCGTGAAATCTCTTGCGTGCAACAAATGAAGCCTTGTTCATCCAATTCCCACCATCTGGCCCAGTGGTTAAGATTTTCAATCAATATTGATTGAAATGATTATATTAAAAAATCATTAAAATATTTTGGACTAAATTAACTAAATTGAAAAGTAGAGAATTTTTTTTTTTTCAATTTCTATTTGAAACGAGAAATTAAAAATTTCAAATTTTTCGATTTCTTCGATTTCTCTATTTACGGAATAGAAATCTGTTTTAAATAGAGAAATCGAATTGCGTTACAAATGTAATTGTTTCCAAACCTGTTCCGGGAAGGAGAAACGAAGAAATCGAGAAATAGAAATTTTATCATGCGCGTCTTAAGAGAGCCAACTCCAATGGAGATAGAAATTACAAAAAGAGGAAAGAGAAAATAAAAGATTCAATGCGCGTGGATTCGAGCAAACCAAGGGGCTGGAGTGGGGTCCACTAGATTCGCTTTTGTCGACGCCTCGAGTAGCTTTGGGCCTGCATGTTTTTATTATTTGTTTGTTTTCGAACACTTTTTTTTTTTTTGTTTTTGTTCCCGTGAACAAAAAAGGAAGAAACGCGTTTGGTTGCGTTTCTGTTCTGCTTTTTTTTTTTTTTTTTTGTTCCTGGAACAAAATTGAAATAAAAAAAAAAAGAAACAAAAAAAAAAACTTTCTTCTTGTTAGAAACGATTTTGAAGAAACACTTCTTATTCTCTCTTCTCTTTTCTTCTTTTTTTTTTTTTGGCTGGTCGCCGGCCTCGGCCATGGCCGACGACCGGCCGTTGAGGGCAGCGACGCCGCCGAGGGTCGACGACCTTGCCGGAGCGTCGCCGGACCCGGCGAGGCTCGGCCTCGCCGAACTCGTGCGAGCTCCGGCCAAGGCGAGGCTCGGCCTCGCCGGGGGCGGCGAGCCTCGCCATGGTGGGCGAGGCCGCCGGCCCCGTCGGCCGGTCGCCGGCCTCCAGCGACCGGCCGAAAGAAGAAAAAATAAAAAGAAATGAAAAATAAATTAAAATTATTAAAAAATTAAAAGAAACAAAAAAAGAATAAAATTTACCAAACGTGTTTCTATTAATTTTTTATCCCGAAAAACGTTACCAAACACATTCTTTTGTTCAAAAACTAGGAATAGAAACACTTTTTTTTATTTCTATTCCCTAGAACAAAAAAGAACAGAACGTTACCATGCAGCCCCTTTGCTTTTCATTTTGTACGTTGCCAAGACCCTGGAGCTTTCGTTTCTGTCATACGTTGCGAAGACCTTGGAGATGACGTGTGATGGATGATGCGAAAATATCGAAAATCGAAATTGTACCCATCATCCTATAGAAGATGTAATAACTAGTAAATTCCATCGGTAATTATGAAATATATAAGAGTTAATGCCCCAATAAACCTTAAACTGTTACAAATTAATTTTTGGGATAAATGTACTAAAAGTCCTAAAATATATTGTGAAAGTGCCATTGAATTATAAAACTTTCAAAAATTGCTATCAAATCCTAAAACTTATTAAATTTGTGTAATCAATTTTTTTGTTAACGACGTCAATTTGATTAATGGAAAATACTAACGTGATATTTTTTAATTAATTTCTCTCCTACTTGTCATTTGTAATTATTTTCTTTAATCTTATTTAAATTAAAATAAAAGAAACTAAAAAGGCTAAAATTTTATTTGACAAATAAATAAACTGGAAAAAAAATAAAAAGGCAGGGGCTTTCTTATGGGGCTCTGTCACCACTTGTCGCCGGAGGGGTGACGGAGGTCATTGGCCCAAGGCGAGGCTAGTTAGCTCGGCCTTAGGGCTAGTGAGGCCTCACCCAAGGTTGGCAAGTCAGCCACCTCACCTAGGCAACATTGACTGTCACCTGAGGCTAGCGACCCTCGTCGACCGGGGGTCGGCAAGAGTTGATGACCCTCTCTAGGCCGAGCAAGGCCTCGCTGGCCTAAGGGAAGGTTGGCAAGACTTGCCTAGATTTGGGTTGAAGGAGCCCAAATTTGGGTGACGATGGCTTGCTTGGGGCTAGGAAGGTTGCTGACTCTAGGTGAGAGCTGGCATTACCTAGATCTAGGTACCCAATTTGAGGCAAGCCTTGCTTCCCTAGCCTCAGGCTGGGCAAAGTTGGTCATGCTCGCCCAAGGTCGGCGACATCCGCAGGCCCCTCCGACAATGGGCGGTGGTGGCGACGCCCTATTAGAGAGGGCCCTGTCATTGTTTTTCCCTTTTTCCTAGTTTTTAAAAAAAAAATTTGGGCCTTTTTGAGTTTTTAATTAAATTTAAATAAGGACAATAATAAAAAAAATGATAACTAGGAAAGAGAAATTAATATAAAAATGCCACGTCAGCATTTTCTATTATAAAAATTGACAGTATTTCTGAAGGATTTTATTGTACCAATTTGATAAGTTTTGAGATTTATTATATTCTACGAAAGTTCAAAGACTCAATTGCACTTTCGTAATAATTTTTAGGACTTATAATGAACTTATCCCCTAATTTTCTAATTTATTAATACAAAAAACTCTAAACTAGTATATTTATGACAATTTTACTCTTCATTACTTCTCGTTAAATTGTATTAATATCATGAAAAGTCATAAACTAGTATACTCATGATAAACGAATGGTAAAACCCCAAACTAGGAAACCTGTTAACCGTCACATGTTATCAAATTTAGCAATTTGACAATAAAATTAAATGAAAACTCACGAAGGGTAAATTTGTCATAGTAGTACTAATTTGGGTTTTTTTTTATATAAAAAATTGTTTTTTATCATATGTGTATCGGTTTAGAGTTTTTCGTGGTATTAACCAAATATATAATTGCCATATGGGTTCTCATTTTCGTTCGGAGGAATTCCTTTCATAATTTTTCTTTTCGTGCTACATTGATATTTTATTTATTCTATCTCTTCTCTTAACAAGAAAATCACAAAATTTTCTCTTTCCATAATTATAAACTTGTTAATATACTCGACCTACACAAACAAAATAAAAGGGCAAATTCCAAGCGTCTAGCCAGGGGAGGCCAAAGCGAAAGCTAAAATGAAATCTGAATTTCAGCCAATCATTGATGTTATCTCTTTATTAGTATATGGTAAGTTCGATCTTGTTTCTTTAGTTGACTTTTCAAGATTCGATATTTGTCCGGTTCGGAGAAAAGCGCCTGCGCAAATGACATCTCAGTCCCACAATGCAGTTTGGACTGGTCGTCGTTGCGTGGGAGAGAGAGAGAAGAAGAGACCGACATATAGACAGTGGCGGGACCGACACTGATAAATTTCCGCGAAGATCAAGTCCTGTTAATTTTCCTGGAAAATGCTTCATGGTTCCGGCTTTGAAAATTTCCAGGGCGCGTTGGATGTGCAACGAGCTAAAAACCAGGCAGTTCGCACTAGAGGTGAGCAACCTTACAGTATTGGTCCTCCATTTTTGGAACCAAAGAACTAACTTCATTGAGCCTAGGACCGAGAATTGGACGGCACCTATGGGTCTGGTCGTCCATTCCAATTTCAGGTCAAAGTTGGGACCAATCGATTATTTTTTGTTTCATTTTTATATTCCTTAAAAAGACAAACTTACTATTTCAAAATACATATCCATCAATAATGCAATATTAAATATCAAATTATGAATACCAATACGTATCAAATATAAATATGAGATAAGATTACAAAAGAAATTTACATTTGCTAAAAGCAATAAACCATAAAACCAAATGCACGAGGCGAGTGGCGAGGTGAGTGAATAGAGATGAGCAACAAGGCGAGTGAGGCAAGCGAAGAAAGACAAGTCGGAGGAGCGAGGCCGAGATGAGTGAAAAGGGTTTCTTTTTTCTTTTGTTGAATTAAGGTTGGGTTTCTTTCCACTTTTTAATTTACACAACAAATTGAACTATAAAGTGAATAGAGGAGGTGCTGCCAGAATTTAAAGTAGACAAAAACATATAAGATATAATATATATCATGTAGATGGTTAGTCTGGATTAGACCAAACCTTAAACTCTCAAGATCGAGGATCAACTTGCACAATACAGGGTCCAAGAGTCCCAGGATTAAGGACTGACCTAGTCCCCTAGGGAATCACACCAGGACTAGCCAAGTTGGGCCAATCTAGGGTTGGTCAGGGTTGAACCTAGACAAATGCTCATCCCTAGCTTGCTCTTGGATATCATTTTGCCTAATAAATGCAAAAAGGCTTTGGTTGAACCGGGAAATTGGCAATGTTTTATAGGGCTTTTGGATGAGACCGAGTCGAATTACATATTCTTAGACAACCATGACCCAGTAGGTGATTGAATTTGTAGAGATTTTCCAAGGAAAAAGTACATATGACTTGTTTAATAGCCAAATTAAGTGCTATATAATACAAAATCCAACACTTTGATGAGATTAAACTCGTTTGCGAACTTTCAATAAAGTTTATTTAAATGACTACATTTGATCAAAATTCGAACTTATCTGGTAAGAAAGGGAGGAGTTACTTAATTCGCTCAAATAAAAAATAATTACTGATAATTAAAATCTTGCTAAATATATTTACAAAGCCTACCAATAATGGTCATTTTCTTATGTTTGTAAAGGATTAATAATATTCAACTATCAATTTTCAAATATCATCCTATTTTTGGCGGCTAGCGTAATCAACACTTCAAATATAGTACTTAAAACTTTAGCACTTAATTTTCAATTTTATCACACGGGCGTACAATCTCCAACCATTACTTCTTTGTGTGGCTCTCGAACTTATAATTTGTGCAATCAAATCATTATAGCTTGTAAAAAATTTATAGTAAAGTCTCTTATGCCCTTTTAATGTTGCTAAAAAATTGAATATTCAGCAATTAATGAGGCTAAGGTTGTTTGATAAACTTAACTTGGATTGACCTAAAAGACTCAATTAAGTCATAAATCTACCTAAGGTGGTAAGTAAGGGATTTTTTTTTTTTTTTACCACATGAACTAGTACTAACAAATGCTACGGGTCAAAACACCAAACATTGGTGTACTAAGGGAAGGGTGAACTCCAATGTGGGACGGCTTACTTAATTTATTCGATAGAAAAATAATTCATGGTAATTCGCATCTTGCCTCATATATTAGTAACATCTATAAATATTTATCATTGGTATACATTTTTGTGAGAATTTTAATTATATTCAGCTATCACTTTCTAATTGTCATCAAACGACTTTATTTTAAAATTTTTGGGATTTAAGATCTTCAACACTAAATATTCAGTACTAAAATTTTGGACATCTATTTTTCAGTTTTATGAAACAAGCTATAGTTACTGATTCCAACAGATTAAAGGTAATTGAGGATACAAAAATGGCGATGCTGAAAAAGTCGGCACGAGGGAGGATAATCAATTTGAGTGAACCAAGTTGTGGAAACATAATTGAGGATACGATTAAGAAAATTTTCAATAGCTTCTCATATACTATGATATGGTTTCTTATTCTGCAGTGGCATTAATTACTCTAATGTCGTGCTTTTGATCATGACCGATTGACAAATTACATTCAAATATGTTGGGATGGCGATGAGGGGACTTGATTGTAAAAATCTTGAACTGAATTTTACAAAATTCGAGGATTACATACGGAAGGTAGATTAGGCCCAGAGTCTTAACTGCACGAAGGTGGAGTTACCATGATCGTCGCTGTAGGGAGCTGCACATGCTTGGAGCAGCTTAGAGCTTAACGTCGGCTTCCTGCATGCTACAAGCCTGTGGGGGTGTAATATATGGGCCAACCAGCCCATGTCTCCAAAAAGTCAAGCCCAAGCCCAACCCTCTTTTTCTCCCTTCTCATTTGAACTCGTGCAATTGAAGCACATAAGGAAAAGAAGAAGCTGAAGCAGAAAACGAGGAGGGAAAGAGGAAAAGAACAAGGCAAAAGACGCTTCAAGTGTCATAATTTTGCATAAAGGGATACTTAAGTACCATAACTTATGAAAGGTACACTTAAGTGCCACGTTCAAAGAAAAACGGATCACTTGAGTGCCACTCTGGCCAAAACGCCGACGTGGCATTTTTTGGGCGAAGAGCGCCCAAAACAACGCCGTTTTGCACGCTGACGTGGCCAAATAATGCAAAAACGGCGTCGTTTTGGGTTGACGTGGTAAAACAAAAATTAAATTTAAAATTAAATTTAGTTAAAATATTTAAAAATAATAATTTCAAAATTAAATTTAGTTAAAATGTTTAAAAAATAATAATTTAAAAATCTTTTTAGTTAAAATATTTAAAAAATAATAATTTAAAATTTTAAAAAAAATTTAAAAAAGGAAAGGGTGGGGAGGCGGCCGAGGATCGGCTCTCACCGCCGCAATGGCCCGGGAAGGGCCGACGACGGCGGGGAGGGTCGGCCAAGGTCGCCGGGCCATGGCCGGGGGCCGGCGACTCCGGCCGATCGGGCGAGGGTCGCAGCCCTTACCTAGATTCGACGAGGGTCGGCGGCCCTCGGGCGAGGGCCGCGACCCTCCCCGGATCTCGTGGCTAGTGGCAGGGCTTGCGGCCCTCGCCCGAGATCCGGCGAGGGTCGGCGGCCCTCGTGTGGCTTGGCCAAGGGTTGCCGCCCATTGGGGCTACCCGGCGGGCAGCGGCTCTTGGCTCGGCCGGGTGAGGGCCGTCGACCCTCGCCGCCAATCGGCGGGGTTGTCGGCCCTTGGCCGTGGCTCGGCGACCCGGCCGACCCTCCTCGCCGTCGCCGGCCCTCTCGGCGGCGGTGGGGCGGCGGCGGCGGCAGCGGCCGCCTCCCCCTTTCCTTTTTTTTTTTTTTAAATTTTAAATTATTATTTTTTAATATTTTAACTAGATTAAATTTTAAATTAAATTTAATTAATTTTTTAATTTTTTTACCACGTTAGCCCAAAATGACGCCGTTTTTGTATTATTTGGCCACGTCGGCGTGCAAAACGATGTCGTTTTGGGTTTGGTTCGCCAAAAAAATGCCACGTCGACGTTTTTTAGCCGGACTTTGGCCGGATTAATACTCAAGTGATCAATTTTATTCGATTTTGGCACTTAAGTGTACCTTTTGCAAGTTATGGCACTTAAATGTCCCTTTGTGCAAAGTTATGGCACTCCAAGCATCCGTATGTCAAAAGAACAAAAAGAAAAGAAATTGTCACACGTAGCCGATCTAAACACCTCGACTATTTGAATCAACTACGAATCGTAACGCCTAGTAAGTATTAAAGTAGATTATTTGGCTAATTGGAGTAATTTTGAAAGTTAGGGCACACATTTGAAGTTATGTAAATTTTGAACTACGAGATTCGATTAAGGAGATTTTAAAGCTACGATTTTTGTGGAAATAGTAATCTAGACCATTTTAGAGCAGTAGGTTTTGACAAAACTCAATATCAAAGTATGGTTTGTTTGGAACCAAGTTCCGAAGTCTTGCGTGTGAGTTAGGTGTAACAGTGAATAACAAACGTATGCCACAAACGAGCTTCTTTGTAGCACTAAGGAGTCGATATGTTGATGGTTGAACGTGGTTTAGTCGAGTCGTTTGTTAGAGTTGTGTATTACTCAGTTTTTAATATCATTTTTCGATTAATTGATAGGAGTACAAATGCGTCGGTTTGAGTAATCATTGTGGGTTGATTTTTGGTTTTTCCTAGTGAGTAATACTATATATTCTTTGAGTTTGTAAACCCATATTTCAAAATAAAATGGATTAGTTATGTTTTGAGTTAAGAATGAACATATTCCTTGCATAAATTGGATCAAGCATTTACTTCTTTGCATTTTAGATGTGAAAATATTATCTTTTGATTATACTCTAAACCCGTCGACCAACATGCCTCGGCTGTCGCGGCACACTCCGGAGATGGTGCGCCTTCGCCCGAGCCTGCTACAGATGAACCCATCGGCATTAATTCCGAGGGCGCCGTGAGATAAGGTTTTCCAAAAGTGAGGCGAGTCCCTTTGCCGCTCAGATCTAGCCTGACTCGCTTTCGCCCGTCGAGGGCCATGAAGAGCAAACTTCACGTTGTCGGGCTCGGCACTTTATAATCTAATATGTCTCCATCTCCATCTGATCAGTTACTTGTAAAGCTGTCTTGACTTTGCTTTAATAATACCATGTACAGCTGTTAGTAATTAAAATTGAACAATGCCATCGAGTTCGTCAACAAACTCTTAGTAAATACCTTGGCCTGCTGCGGAATTTCCTTTCGTGTTCGTCGGCCTCTTCTTTTAGATTTGTAGAGCCAAAGTGAAACCTGATCTTTATAACAGGGGAAAGAAGTCCTTATGGCGAACTTGGAGGCAGGAGCTAGCGGCGACAATCCACCAGGGGTTAAGTATTAGGTGTTCTTGAGTTTCAGAGGGCTCGACACTCGTCGCGAATTCACCAATACCCTTTGCCACGGCATGACCGATGCTGGGATCCGCATCTTCGTGGATGATGAGGAGCTTTGACCTGGGGAAAGAAGCAGCCAATAGCTTCCGCAAACAATCGACAACTCAAAAATCTACATGCCCATCTTCTCTAAGAACTATGCTTTGAGTCACTGGTGCCTCCGGGAGATTGCGAAGATGATGGAGAATATCTCTGAATCCGAAGAAGATGGAATAAGAAGGTGATGCTTCCAATCTTCTATGACGTGAAATCCGATGACGTGAAGCTGAAGACGGCCCTGTACAGCGAGGCCATATCGAATTTGAAGCAACAGAAGAAGAACAAGTTCAGCCCGGAGGAAGTAAAGAAGTGGAGAAGGGCTCTCCGGGAAGTCAACGACACCAAGTGATGGGAGCTGGAGAACTATCAAGGGTAACTAATTTATAATTTTTCTTTTCTTTTTCTAGGCCGAATTATCGAAAAATAAAACTGTGCAATAAAATGTGAGAAATAGCTAGTTATATATGATAAGACATCAAAATCTGTCTTCAAAAATCAAAATTGTCTGTTCCAAGTATCCTTTTCACTTTTATACTTGTAAGACTTCAGCTTTGGGTCTCCTGCTCCTGGACTCTTTTTTTTTTTTTTTAATCATTCGAAAGACAAAAGCCCTTATAGATTTCTTTTCCAAATAACTTTGACGTTGCATAAAGAAAATATTTCTGCTAGATTTATTAGCAAAGTTTTAAGGTCATGAGACTCTAAACAATCTCGCTAATCCCCTCCTACTTGGTTGAGGGTCCAGCTGCATACAGGAATTGTTATCTGTGTCTCAACTCTAATGGTTTAACTTTGTGGCAGACATGGGGAGCTTGTCAAGTTGTTCGTTGATGAGGTTATGTATAAGCTTAAGTCGAGACAAAGAAAAGTGACTGATGATTTGGTTGGGATTGACGATCAGTTATTGGCCATAAACACTTTACTAGACCTGAACTCCGGTGGCATGCAGCTTGTGGGAATTCATGGCATGGGTGGTATTGGGAAAATCACTCTTGCCAAGATCATCTTCAACCAACTCCTTATTTTGGAAAATACAACAGTTTCCTTGATGACGTACAGAAAAAGTCGCAAAATGAAGGCTTAGTCAAGCTGCAAGAACAACTGTTATATGATATCGTTAATTCTAGAGTGGCTCGCAACATTGACATAACTGATTATGGAATGAACGCGATTGGAGAAATACTTGGCAATAAAAAGGTGCTCATTGTTCTTGATGACATTGATGAGAGCGAGCAAATTGAGGATCTCAGTGGGAAAGATTCTCTGTATCCTGGAACTAGGATACTTGAAATTCTCTGTATCTTGGAACTAGGATACTTGTTACCACTAGGAAAAAATGGTTTTGAAAATTAAGGATTTGAGTATGAAATCCTATCTTATGAAATGGGGGCATTGAATGATGATGACACACTTCAGCTTTTCTCTAGGCATGCATTTGGCAGAGACTCTCCTCCAAATCCTTACTATAGTCGTTCAAAAGAAATTGTCTCTACCCCGGGAGGGTCTCCTTTGGCTCTTCAAGTAATACGTGCATTGCTTGCTCATCACAAAGAGAGAAAATAGTGGGAAGAAACACTGGACAAATCAAGTAGAACACCACATAAGGATGTCTTGGGAAAGTTAAGGATCGGTTATGATGCCTTAGAGAGTGATGAACAACAGATATTTCTTGATATTGCATGCTTTCTCATCAACGAGAAGAAGATCAACCCAATTTACGTGTGGAAAGATTGTGACTTTAGCCCCAAACATAGTATTGATGTCCTCATCAACGTGTCCATGATAAAGGTCCTGGATGACAGTAAGATTTGGATGCATGATCAATGTAGAGATCTTGGAAGGGCAATTGTTCGTCAAGAAATTCTGGAGCACCCAATCAAGCGAAGCAGGGTGTGGAATGATGATGATGCCCTTAACATATTGAGATCAACAGAGTTAAAGCATGCCTTTTACAGACAAATCCTCATTGTTTGTTTGGCTTGGCCGAGTAAGGAAAATTTTCAAGCACTCAAACTGCAATGAGAAATTTGGGAAGATGCTCGTGCTATCGTTACTCCTAACGGGATTGGACGCTTTCAACATCTGTGTTTCCTTTGGTTAAAAGACGTATCCTGCGAGGGGGACTTCACAGGTTGTCTTTCATAATTGAAATGGATTCGTTGGCGTTACTTGGATTATCCTTTTTGTCTATCTCCTCAAGTTTTGGATTATCCTTTTTGTCTATCTCCTCAAGTTTTGGATTATCCTTTTTTGTCTATCTCCTCAAGTTTTAAGAGCAACCAATTTGTGTCCGGATAATCTAGCCATGGCAGAGCTTTCTGGAGATCAAATCAGAGATGTTTGGTAGAAAGCCTAATCAAGGTATGTCAACAATAACTTATAGCAGAAAAACTATCTCAATTTAAGAAAGAATCAAAATAGTTTTGGTCTCTCTGACTTGCAATACTTTTGCAATTAACCGTCTGTCCTATGGGTCATTCACTTTTGGAGGAGGGAAAGAAATTTGAAGTTCTCACTCTTGAACATAGTTTGGGCATAACTGTGAAAGCTAGTATGAGCACCTAGAGGGGGGTGAATAGGTGTAAAAACAATTTCTCGAGATAAGTGAACAAAACTAATTAACAATAGATTATGAAAAGAAAATTCGTTTTTTGTAAACAAAACGAGTTACGATCAAAGTAAAAGACTGTAGAGAAAAGAATATGAACATAGAGATTATAGTGGTTCGGCTTAATCCAAGCCTACGTCCACTCTTCCGCACTGACAGTCCACCGGCTGGATTTCACTATGAACAAAAGGGTTATTACAGAAAAGCTCTTCCTTGATTCCACAGTGTAGAGATTCTGCTACACTTCCTCAAGGTCTCTCAAAGATATAAACTCTCTTTTGCGTACAAGATTTCGCTCAATAGTTTAATTGACAAAGAACAAGGAGCTTCAGACTTTGGAATTCTTCTATCGCGCATACACTCGAACAGCTAGAACGTCTTCCTTATATACTCCTTTATGCCATCACACCCGTTGGCACTTACCAAAGGAATTCTTCCAATTTACCCGTTGGACAGAATCAATTAGGAAGATCTTCGAGCTATTAAGGAACATGACGATAGCCCATCAATCATGCTCGCCCATACAATTAGGATCTAGGTTTCCATAAGTAGAACCTTCAAAATATACTTCGCCAATTAACGGATCCAAAATCCCTGAATCAATCTTGATTTGAATAATGGATTCCGAAATGCTATATCCAGCCAAGAGATCTTCTTCAGTCGACAAAATCAAATCCTTAACGTAATACTTCGTTTCGAATAAACCTTCTTCGACAGTCTTAGAAACTGTCAATGAGGATAGACTTTGAGTCTTGAGTCTGGCAGTCCGGAGGTCTTCAGACTTTGATGGAAGAGTCTACAAGTCTTCAAACTAGATTGATGAAAACGTTTTGTCAACTTCAAAACACTCAAAGAAGTTTTCTCCAACAATAACTAGAACACTAAGTTCTCCTAAATGCTCAACTTTAGAAAGACTGACTCTTCAACATTGTGCGGTGAAAATTGATTGCTTCATTGGGTGCAAGAAACTTAAATATTTGCCTGAGGAAATTGGAGATTTAGTAAATCTCCAATACTTCTCTATAAGGGACTGTTCCAGCTTGAGTGAACTCCTCGACTCGGTTTCACAATTAACATTGTTGATGAAGTTGGATTTATCATCCACGATGATTAAAATATTACTCGATTCTATTGGTAGACTAACACATTTGGTAACTCTCAAGATCTCATTCACACCAATTATTGAACTTCCAAACTCTATACATGGATTATAGAGACTTTCATCTATCCATACAAGCCACAAGATGATTGAGGAATGCCCCAATTTCAGGGTAAACTTAGAATCCTTACGAGCATGCAAGTTGGTACGTGGGGGTTACCTAGCACGATGGGAGTTACCTAGCATTATCGGCAGGTTGAGGAATCTAGAAGAGTTATACACTTATTATTTTCCAGAGCTAGTGTGTAAAGTTCCTCCTGAAATTGGAGAATTGTCCTTGCTAAGAATCTTAAGCTTAAAGTATACTCAGATCGTTAGCGTGCCTGAGACTATCCAAACATGAGACATAGAAGGTTGTGATGAGATTCAAGATTTGCCGAGGCTTCCTGACAGTTTAATCATTTTGCATTTGAAATCCCAGTCGTTCCAGATAGTCCCTAACCTCTCAAACCTTACTAATTTAGTTGAATTGCTTCTATCTAATAGCTCTGAAAAATGGACAATCTTCAAATATAATTCCAACTTGTGACTTATAGTGGATTGAGAAGTTATCCAAACTGAAAAAGTTGAAATTGTGCATCTTAAATGTCCCGTTGCTGCCTCCGAGTTGAGTTCTCTTCCTTTGCTCGGCCCAAATTTTTACTTTAATGGACTAGACCTGCAAACCATCTGGAAACTTCCATCTTCCTTGCTGGAGTTGGAACTAAAAAACATCAACTCAATAGATTCAATCATTGAGCTTGAGAAAGTTGATAGAATTGAGGCTCTTTGATGCTCGAGTGAATGAAATACATCTCGATGGCCTTCCACAGTTGGAAGACTTGACCGAGGCGGAGTGTGGACTCTCGAGAGATTGTGCATTATGTCAACCATAGCGAAATTGAAACAAGCCAAGGTATCTTCTTGTGCAAGGCTAGTTGAAATTCGATTTCTCAGTGCTTTGGAATCATTGGAGAAGCTTTCGGTCGAAGGATGCTATTCTATGAAGAGGCTAGTCGGTTTATTGAACTTGAAGAGCCTGAAGGATTAAGAATCCGGGAGTCCCGGAGCCACAGGTCATCGAGGGCCTCGATGAATGGAGACGACGTACTACAAGCTAGAGACATACAAGGTGCGTCTTCTACTTTTCTCAAATTGTACGCATTGGACATCGCCCTTTCCCCTGTTTTGTTCATTCTCAAACATAAAACTGGAAGGTCCCTGGGAAGGAGTTTCTGACGGACAATCGAATAGATGATATCCTCGTTAGAACTCCCATACATACTGACCAAATTCTATTTTTGGATACTCGAGTGTTGAACTGATTCTAAAGCGTGCAATTGGCGATCAATCTTATGTTCGACAGCATTTTCTAATTAATCAAGTTAGACAAAGTTAACAGAAGAACTTGGTTGTATCAATTTGAAAGTTTTATGGCTTACTTGCATTTTCATTATAAATTTTAGGATATTGAGTACATTTATCCTAAAAAAAATTGTGGATGCGGCTTCATAAGGTTGAAGGGGCCAATTGCTAAAATTGGAGAAAAGAAACTAAAAAAATCTCCTTGAAATGGGCCGACTCCTCCCAACATTACAATGGTTATAAACTCAATACGTTTGATTTTGTGGATGAACCGATTGTCGTCTCATTCGAGCCTTGTTTTATTTTATATTATTTTTATTTTTATTGAAGGCTTCATCTTTTGCTTTATACAGATGATCGGTGATTCCCTAAATTATGAGGATAATTATTGAAAAAGAGAATTAGACCTATTGCATTGACACAAATTCAATATTAATTTTTTTTTTTCATTTAATCAATTTAGTC